>NC_058130.1:634775195-634789133 GCF_016433145.1 Gracilinanus agilis | reverse complement strand
TCTCTGTCTCTGTCTCTCTCTTTCTCTTTCTCCCTCTCCCTCCCCCTCCCTCCTTCTCTCACTCTGTTATTTCCTCTCTCTCCCCTTCTCTCTTTCTGTCTCTGTGTGTCTCTGTCTATCATTCTCTCTCTGTCCCTCTGTTTGTCTCTTTCTCTCTGTGTCTCTATCTTTGTCTGTTTCTCTGTCTCTCTGGCTCTCTCTCCCTCCCTTCCTCCCTCTCTGCCTCACCACCACCCCTCTCTCTCTCCCCCTCTCTCATCTTTCTCTAGGGGAATAAAAAATTTTTATTATTTATTTATTTTTAACAATCTTGTTTTTTTTTTAGTTCTAAATTTTCTTTCTCCTTTTAACCCCTTCTGCACTCATTGAGAATCTCATTTGAACAACCCTGCAAAGTAGGTACTATTATTATCCCTTTTGGGGGGGGTGAAGAAATTGAGCCTCAAGTGACTTATTCAGGGACATATAGCTAGTAAGTATCTGATGCATTTTTTAAACTAGGACTTCATGATTCTAATTCCCATGTTCTGTCCACTAAACCATAATACCTCTTCTAGAGGATAAAAAAAAAATCAGCCTTTGGAATTTTGGTTTTCAGTATGTGGATTTATCAGCAAAGGGAAAGAAGGAAGGAAATGAGAATTTATTAGGCACCTACCTTACATCAGGCATTATACTAAACACTTTTACAAAAATGATCTCATTTGATCCTCGCAGGTAGGTGCTGTTATTATCCCTCTTTTACAGTGGAGGAAACTAAGGAAGACAGAGGTTAAATGATTTGCCAAGGTCACACAGCTAGTAAATGTCTGAGGCTCTATTTGAACTCAGATCTTCCTGACTCAGGCCTTCTGTATCACTTCCCTGTATCACATCCCTTCTGTATCACTTCACTCTTCAAAGCTAATGGAAATTCAGAATCCTGAATATATGTTCTTCAAAAAGTTCCTGAGTACCTTTTTCTTGTTCCCAATTCTGTTACCCTGCTTGGGGTTTTCTTAGAAAAGCTACTGGAGTGGTTGGCCATTTCCTTTTTCAGCTCATTTTACAGATGAGGAAACTGAGGTAAACAGGGTTAAATGACTTATCCAGGACCACACAGCTAGTAAGCATCTGAGACCAGATTTGATCTCGGGAAGATAAGTCTTTCAGACTCTAAGCCTGACTTTCTGTCCCCTGCACTATTTGCCTGCCTCTCTAAGTACCTTAAACCTACCCAAATGATAGCTTTCCACATAATATAGTGATACTGTCCCAAAGGAAAATAAGACAAATAACTCTTCTCTAGCATATGAACAACTCAGACAGACATGATTGAAAAGCAATAACGCTACAAATTTATGAAATACCTTCAAGAGCTCACTCACTATTTTTTGGATACCAGTCGTACTTGGCACAGGTTAGAATAAATCCCAGATCAGATCCTGCTGATGTCCCAGAAGGCACAGTTCAGAGATAGTCTGGGATGTCTCACTACTTCCCATCTGTGCTAAACCAAAACAGATCAAAGGAATGAAAGGCCCAGGCTTATAGAATCTAAAAGTCGTGGTTGGAATTTCTTGGAAGCAAAGTCCCTGTAACCCAGATTAGATCAAAAGTCAATGATGTGGCTGAAGAAAGCCCAGAGGTTGAATTAATAGGCACTAATGGGGAAGAAAAGCACCCAAGAAAAGAAGCAGCACTTCAATCTGATAGAAATAACCCACATGAAGTAAGAAATCTGGCTCCACTTTGCAGTGTGTTCTGACTCCATTATTATGTTACATTGGGACACTTGTAGAAATGTGTACGAAAGTCCTTAACAATGACTTAGCAAGGCAATTATAGGGCATTCCAAAGTCATTGGCAATGAATAGCCACCTGAAGCGGCAAATGGGCTTCCTATTTTCCATGCCTCATTTGACCTGGAACAAGCTCTTATCTGAGTTTGAGATTGATGGGGTTATTATGAAGAGAGTGGTGGCAGTAAACATAGATAATTTGGGGACAAAAACATATGCACTGTGTTTTGGAAAAGGAAAGAAGTCATAGGATCATCGATTTGGAGCTGGGAAAGATCTTAGAGATATTAAGTCTAAGCCCCCTCATTTTACAGATGAGATAATGAATAGCCCAAGGTCATACAATTAAATTAATGAGCAATAGCAGAAGATGGGGACTCAAACCCAGCTCTTCTAGCTCAGTAATCATTCCACTATGCTGTCAGGTGATAAAATTTGACAGGACCTTAGAAATGGTGCCATTTAACAACTTTTTCATTTCTTCTTTTTTGGTGAGTAAAGGCTCTTGTTGAAGAGTATAAAGAGATCTGATCTACTTTTACTTTGGAGCTCTAGTCTCATTCCTTCATATATTTGAATTTGGCAATCATTAATTAAATGTTTATTAATCATCCACTATGGAACAGGTTATATGCTAGGCCCTGGGGTTTTGGTGGTGGTAGTAGTGGTGGCACAGAACTGAATAAAATATTATACCTGCCATGAAAAACTACATTCTATTAGGGGATGTAAAGCATGGATAGGAATTAATATAATTATGTTCAAACCAATAATCATTACTGTAGAACTTGCCATTCAAAAGGAGGGAAGTTAGATGAGATAATGGATAGAGCTTGGAATCAAAAAGACTCTTTTAAAAAAATCTAAATTTATTTATTTGCTTTCCTTTTACATTAAAATATTCAGTTAACCCCCTCCTTCCTCTGCCAGTATTAGAGAAGGCATTATTTGACAAAATGATATATGTATATATAAAACTTGTATATTACTTTTTCCTATTTATCAGTTCTTTCTCTGGAGGTGGATATTCATAAGTCATTCTTCAAAAAATATTTCTGTTGCTGTATGAAATGTTCTCTTGGTTCTGTTCATTCATGTAGTTCTTTCCGTGTTTTCCAAGTTAACCTACTCCAAATTTCTTACAGTGAAGTAATATTCCATCACAATCATATACCACAGATTTATGAGAAAGAATGCTGTCCACATCCAGAGAAAGAACTGTGGAAACAGAAATGCATTAGAAAATATGTAATCCATCACCAAATGTAATACGGATACTTTTAATTGGTTACTGAGCTAGGCCTAAGTTTGCATACAAAGGCTCACACAGACAAAAATCCAAATAGCAGGCAAGAGGTAGTAAACTTCAGAGAGGAAAAAGTGGTAGCAATGGTAGAAATAGCAGCCACATGCCATCTGTTCTTAACTGCCTTATCTCCCTACTTGGCTTCCAAATGGCCATGCCTACAAAGACATGCCTTCATGACTTCTGGCTTTTTTTTGCCGATTTTAGGTCGGTGGGTGTCAGAATCAGAATGGACCATGCTCTATAACCTTGAGAATTTGAAAGGTCAGAAGAGCCATCAAAGGTCCCATCACCTGCCAGGGTTGGTAGCATCAGGAGTCAAATACTGTGAGGAACCATTCTTGAGAAGTGATTCTTTTGACCCAGCCTAACACCGAATTGGCCAAACACCAGAGACAATGTGTCTTATGAGCGAGGGATCCCTTACACGCAAGGGATTTGTTCTTCAGCTTTGCCAAAGTCAGAAGTGAACTTGTTGGGGAGACTGTTCTGTATCACCTACCTTTGTTTTAAGTCTGTTCTCCCAGAGATCAAGGAGAAGAGAGGAAAGTGTGCTCCTCGTTTGGCTACCTACTTTCAGGAAATATCCCTTTGCAAATATCTGATGCTGCAGGTGAAATTCAAGCACTTCAGAGCAGAATTCCAGTGATATGGGTGGAATAGGATCACTGAAAGGGAAGATAGCAAAACCTCTGATAAGGGGGCCCGACTGTATATATGAATGTATGTGTGTGTGCTTGGGTGTTTGGGTGTGTATTTATATACACACATCCAACATACTCTAGAATATGTGTGTTTTCCCCTATATGTACATATTTCTCCATACAAAATGTCAACCACCCACTCAAATGGAACACAAGAAAAAGAACCCTTCGGGTACTTTAAAGTTAAATTCTGTTGAAGGGTAATGACAAGTTATAGTATGATAGGGAGGGGCTCACCCAAATCTAACCCCAAATGCCAAGATACAGCCTTGATACATATATCTGTGACAGGACAAAGAAGGTATAGCGGTAACAATGGTAAATTTGTTTAATTAAAAGACAGAGTTTGCCCAGCATCAGAGTTTATTCTTAGGATTTGTCCAGCATCAAAGAGGAAGCCAGGATTTTTATGGGTGATTGAAAGCCTATTCATGGCAGAGTCATGTTGGTTGGGATATGGTTCCTGCAGGTGTTTTCTATTACTCTGAACTGACATGGTTAGTATAAGTTCACCCATGGTTCTGGTCCGCAATTTTGACAGTAACAGATTGATAGCAACAAAGTTCACCCTGAGTGTATACACGCAAAAGATTATTAGTATGCTAAACTCATAGCACATCTTGATTGGGTGAGATATACTCAGAAGTTAGGTTTGGGCTTGGAGCTGCTAGGTCTGGGTCGGGGGAACATCATAACTCAGGAAAATGAGAGCCACTAGCAAGGGGTTAACTTGGGGGTCTTGACAAAAGTATGCTTTAATTATTCTTTAAAGTTAGCATTTCAGAGCAAAAGGAAAAAAATCTCCAAACAAGCAGCTCCTCTTTTGATTTGCTTTTGTCAAGTTTGTTTTTTCTACAGTGAAAACTCCCATTTGTCCTTTTAGGTTCGGGGTATAAAGGAGTGATAATCATTTTTTTTCACTATTTGGTTATCTGCTTCTTGGCAAATATCAAGCACAAGTTTGTATATTTGTACTAAGCTGGACAAAATGATCTCAGCAGTATCCCAATATTCAGCAAAAGGAACAAAAACTTTCCAGTTTAATGGGCAGCACTTCTCTGACCTCAACTCATCTGGGAATGAGAGAGCATTAGGGAGAACATCAAATGAAAGAGGCCAAGTTGTTTTCTTCGCAATAGGATAAATGTCAAGGAGCAGTCTGCTTAGAGGATGTCATCCATCAGTTATACAAGATCTAGGATTTGCCCTATGAGCAAATGCATTGAAAACATATGTAGCCTCCCCTCAGGACTATTTCTTCAATTTAGATCCCCCAAAGGGGGCCACTACTCTTGAGGTCTGGGAGATTTGTAGGTCTGCACTTGTAGCACTACAGCTCATGAGTCTAAACTTGTGTGCTTTCCATTAACCATCAGCCAATAGACTCAATTAACTCCTAACACAGGCATTTACTCATCTGTTAGAAAAAGCCACCAATGAGGACATCTCTTCCCCTGTCCCTTTGACTTTCCTTCCCCCTAGTTCCCAGGCTACAGATACACCATACTAGGTGAACAGGCAGAAAGAAAGATATGACTATTCATAATGCTTGGATAAACTGTTAATCATCAACCGCTGGTGAGATAGAGGAGCACTGGGCCTTTCCTTTCTTTTTTTTTTTAAATGTCACTGCATCCTAAAGTCCCCTGAGCCTCACCATATTCCCTCCAGACACCTAAACTCTGCCATCTGACAACTTACGTGCTGTTTTCTCCTTTCTTCTGCTGTCTTTCTTACACCAATCTTCTGTCAGATCTTCAGTGGATCTGTGCTCTCACCAGTGTTCAGGAAGCACTAGCACCTGTGAGAATTTATTTATTTATTTATTTATTTGTTTGTTTATTGATTGATGTAAGCCTTTTCTTTCTATCTTAGAATCAATGCTGTGTATTGGTTCTAAGGCAGGAGAGTAATGATGTGACTTGTCCAGTGTTACACAGCCAGAAAGTGACTGAGGCCATAGTGGATCTTGGGATCTTCCATCTTTAGGCCTGGCTCTCAATCCACTGAGCCTCCTAGAATTTATTTTTCATATACTTTATTATCCTACATTAGGACCTTGAATTAGGGAGGTTCCAATCAATTCCTGTATATTATCGAGAATTTTTGTGAATCCCTGCATCTGAATTCTAGGTCAGAGATTCCAAATGTTTTTTGCATTTTCTTTGTCCTTTTGAATCCCAAAGAATGCTTTTCCTGTTAAAAGAATTTGGTTAATAAATGAAGGAGAACAGTTCTTTTCCCGTGTACACCTTCCCCATGACATGGACAGGGAAGGGGAGATAGATTGACAGACCATTTCCTAATTAGCTATTCACCAATTAGAGATATCTTGAGATGTTCAAGGGAGGGGCTGAATAATAAGCTCCTGAAAGTATATTTCTTGGTCTTTAGGGTCTCTGGTCATTGAGAGGGCTATTGACCTATGTTACCTTTTTGGTTATGATGCTGGCCAACCAGTAAATTGATATTCTTTCCTCCAAATCAATCTCTTGAGATAATTTTAATCATAACACACCTTTGGTGTGAGGGCTTGCCAAGTCATTTTCAGAGCTGCTCATCTACCTTTGCTGTCTACCTCTCACCCAACTCTCAGTTGTGGCTCCAAGGAACCACACTCCGCTTACATCTCAATACAAGGTGCAAATGCATCCTATGAGGGATATAACCTTTCTTCTCACTGTCTCTGTAACTTATCCCTTAGGGCCAAAATATTTGCTTGGAGTCTGACAAAGGTGTGCACCCTTATTCAAGTGACAAGCATTTAAAATAAAACCAAAAGAAGAGAACAACAATTTATTAAAGGCTGGAAGAATTTTACATTAGCCTGAAATAAGGCCTAGAACTGATCTGTATAAGAGGAATATATGCACACTCTGGGAGGATGCCAGAAGCCTTGTGACTCCCTGGTACCCCGAAGACACTTGCCTCTGGCTCCATGTGACTCCTGGTATTCGGACCAGTCTCTGATCCTGTCTGAGGTCAAGTGCACTAAATCAGAGGAACTCTGGGAAATGCGATGCACCAAAAGAAATAAGTTTGGGTCCAGAAAGGAAATAGCTCTCTTTTGGCCAGAACTAAGGAAAGAGGAGGTGGCCAGGAGAGCTTGCTGGCACAGCACAGCTAGCTCTTTGGCCCAAAAATCATGGTGTGAGGAGGCAGCTAGGAAAGACAACCCAGTGGGGGAAGGCAGCTAGAAGGCGGCTAAGAGAGGGCAAGCTTGGGCAACTGTTGGCTAGGAAAGGAGGCTTGTTAGAGGAACAGCCAGCCACCCAGCCACATGTGACTGGTGTCTTTTCTTTCTCTGACTGGCTCTTTTAATTTATTTAATAAATAATTATAAATTAAGACACAGTTTTCAGAGAACTTTAATCTCAATAGTTCCTAGCATGTGTCAGGCACTGTGCTGTGCACTTTATGAATTGTATCTTATTTGATCCTCACAATAACCCTGAGATGTAGGTGCTATTATTATACACATTTTACAGATAAGGAAATCAAGGCAGAGAGGCTAAGTTTCTTGGCCAGGGGCATATAGCTACTAAGCATCAAAGGCTAGCTTTGAACTCAAGTCTTTCTGACTCCAAAACTAGGGTTCTATTCACTTATACTATGTAGGTGCCTACATGTTCAACAACGCAACATCATTATTTCTTTTATAAGTCTTAGTAGGGGTAGTTAGATGGAAGGATGGATAAATAGTCAGGCCCAGAGTCAGGAGGACTTGGGTTCAAATTTGGCCTCAGATACATCCTAGCTGTGTGACCCTGGACAAATCGCATTTGCCTAGCCCTTGCCCTTCTGCCTTAGAACTGTCACAAATACAGAAAATGAGAGTTTAAAATAAATAAAATAAAAGGAATGGTTAAAGGGGCCTCTGATGATTGTCTGTGCATAGTAATTATCCATATTTATTATCACTTTCCCCTAGACTCACAAATGTCCCTTTTATTCTTCCCCATATAAACAGACAATACTAAGCCATAAAGGGAGAATGCATGTAGGGAAGGGAATTTCAACCCATCTCCTCTGCTCCTTATCACAATGAGTTTTGGTTTGGATCCTTAATGCTTAGGACCATTCCTGGCCCACAGTAACTACTTAAAAAATGCTTGCGATGCCTAAAGTACAACTTTGACTTGGTCACTACTTGGCTCAAAAATGGTCAATGGCTTCCTATTGCCTGCAGAATCAAGTTTAAACTCTACAATGTGGCACTAATCTAACTTCCTAGCCTGATTTCATAAACTCTCTCCTTTATTCATCTTTTACTCATCTGGAACATTTGCCATTCCTTGGACAATGTTCTTATGCTCCCGTCCCTTCACTAGCATTCTTTCTTTTGCCAGGAATGTCACTGAAATATTCTCTCTTTTTTTAGATCCCACATCAGATGTCATCTCTTCCATGAAGACTTCCCTCATCTCTCAATGGGAAAAGATTTTCCCCTGCTTTGAACTACTATAGGTACTTCTCTTTTTCTCCAGAGAGAGAACTGATGAACTCTGTCAAATGCAGACTGGCACATACTCTTTTTACTTTGTCTTGTTTGTGTGTGTTTTCTTTTGCAATGTAGTTGATATGGAAATATGTTTTCCATGACTTCACATATATAACCCACATCATCTTACTTGTCTTCTCAAGGGGCAGTAGAAGGGTGGGAGGGAGAAATTTTGGAACTTAAAATGTTAAAAAATTAATTTTTAAAATGTTACATGGAATTGGGAAACATTTAATGAAACAAATAAATGTTTTAAAAAAAAAACATAGGGGACTTCCAGTTAAGATGGCGGCAGAGTAAGGAGCAGCAGCTTGATCTCTCTTAACCGAAGCATACAGGACTCCTCAAGGGGACATAAAAACGAATCCAGATGAAAGAAGGGACCCCACAACAGAGCACAGCATTGAAGGTACATGGAATCAGGACATTTCCACGCTATAAAGGGGTGAAACAGCTTTCACTAAAACGCAAGAGGAAGAAGCCCCTCCCCCACCCCCCACACCACATACAGCTCAGAGGCCAGCACACAATAGTTAAAGCAGGTTTGGGGCACACATTAAGTCACTGGCAGCTCCAGGGCTTGTTCCTGAGAGCAGCAAGACTTAGGACCCCAAGAGGCTAAAGAACATGCACAGACTTTCCTGAGCGTCTGTGCGGGTGAAGGCATTGCCCTAGGCACGGACAAGGATCTCG
Source organism: Gracilinanus agilis (assembly GCF_016433145.1). Classification (NCBI taxonomy): domain Eukaryota; kingdom Metazoa; phylum Chordata; class Mammalia; order Didelphimorphia; family Didelphidae; genus Gracilinanus; species Gracilinanus agilis. Next base: position 634,780,148 of record NC_058130.1, on the reverse strand, counting down.
AGCGCAGGCTTGGACGTCTAGTGGGGACCCTGTGTAGACAGGAGCGTGGCTGTGGAAGCAGTGCCCTGAGACTGCTGAAGGAGCCTCGGGCAGAGGGGCAGACCAGGGATGACCAGGAGGCCCGACCCCGAGAATAACAAGACCTGAGACCTTGGGAGCTTAGAAAGTGCAGACAGACCCTGAGTGTGAGGATAAAGCGCATTAGGCGCTGGGCTAACAACAATGGCGAGCCAAAATCGGGAAGCCCAGAAGAGAAAGATTATCAAGAAGAACTCTGGAATACTCTACAACATTTACACAGAGAAAATCCAGACAATAGAGGAGGACAAACACGTAATCATATCCAAACCTTCCCAAAACAATGAAAACTGGTCACAAGCTATTGAAGAGTTCAAATCTGAGATGTTGAGAAAGATGGAAGAGATCTAGCAGGAAAATAACAGTTTAAAAGGCAGAATTTTGCAATTGGAAGGTGAGGTTCAGAAATCAAATGAACTGATAAGCAAATTAAACACCAGAAATGACCAGATTGAAAAGGAAAACCAAAAGATTATAGCCAAAAACCAGTCCCTAAAGGCTAGAATTGAGCAATTAGAAGCTAATGATCTCTCAAGACAACAAGAACAAATAAAACAAAGTCAAAAGACTGATAAAATAGAAGGAAACATGAAATATCTCAATGAGAAAGTGACAGACCAAGAAAACCAGTCTAGAAGAGACAATTTGAGAATCATTGGTCTTCCAGAAAAAGCAGAAATTAATCGAAACTTGGACTTCATACTAAAAGAAATTATTCAGCAAAATTGCCCTGAAGTTCTACAACAAGAGGGCAACATAGACATTGAAAGGATCCATAGATCACCCTCTACACTAGACCCAGAAAGGACAACACCCAGGAATATAATAGCCAAATTCAAGAGCTTTCAAGTAAAAGAAAAAATCTTACAAGAAGCCAGAAAGAGACAATTCAAATATCAAGGAGCACTAATTAGGATCACACAGGATCTGGCAGCCGCCACGCTAAAAGACCGCAAGGCTTGGAATATGATATTTAGAAAGGCAAGAGAGTTGGGCCTTCAACCACGGATCAACTACCCATCGAAACGGACTATATAATTCCAGGAGAAAGTATGGGCATTCAACAAAATTAAATATTTCCAAGTATTTGCACAGAAAAGACCAGGACTAAATGGAAAGTTTGATATCCAACCACAAAAATCAAGAGAAACATGAAAAGGTAAATAAGAAACAGAGGGGAAAGAAAGAAAACTCATAATTTTTTAAATTTGCCTCTTTAAGGGCTTCAATAAGATCTAATTATCTGTATTCCTATGTGGAGAAATGCTATGTATAATTCTCTGTAGTGAACTCTATTCACTATTATAGCATTCACTATTATAGCAATTAGAAAAAATTTTCATAGGGAAAGATTGGAATACTAAATTCTCTAAGATGATATGGGTGGGAGGGAAATGGGGGGGGGGTGAATAGTAGAGGAAACCAAGAGAATCTTAAAGGAATAAGAAAAATAGGATATTCTATTACACACAAAGAGGGCATGGGAAGGGGAAGGGATGAATACTATTATAAGAAGGAGAGGAAGAGAGCATTAAGAGGTAATAGTTAAACCTTACTCTCAGTGTAATCAACCCGGAGAGGGAAGAGCAGCTATATAATCCATTGGGATAAAAAACTCTCTCTAACCCTACTGAGAAAGTCAGAAGGGATAAACAAAGGGGAGCAGGGGAGTGGGGAGGTCAAAAAAGGGAGGGGAGAAGAAGGGGGAGGGAATTCATTAGGCCTTTAAAAATAAAAAGAGGGGAATAACAAGGGAGGGGGTAGAAAGGGAAGTTAATCAAGGGAGGGGATAAGGGATACCAGCTCAAAGCAAACCACTGGTTTAAAAGAAAATAGTGTAAGAAGAAGGGGTGGGACTAGGGGAGGATACAAAAATGTCATTGAATGCACAACTGATAATTGTAACTCTGAATGTGAATGGGATGAACTCGCTCATAAAACGGAAGCAAATAGCAGGGTCGATCAGAAACCAAAATCCTACCATATGTTGTCTACAAGAAACACATATGAGATAGGTAGACATACACAAGTTTAAGGTTAAGGGCTCGAGCAAAATCTTTTGGGCATCATGTGAGAAAAAGAAGGCAGGAGTGGCTATTATGATTTCTGACAAAGCCAAAGTAAAAATTGATATGATTAAAAAAGACAGGGAAGGTCATTACATCCTGATTAAAGGCAGTATAAACAATGCAGTATAAACAATGAGGAAATAACACTGCTCAATATATATGCACCAAGTGGTACAGCATCCAAATTCATAAAGGAGAAACTGGCAGAGCTCAAGAAGGAAATAGATAGTAAAACCATAATAGTGGGAGATCTAAATATTCCTCTTTCAGATCTAGAGAAATCAAACCAAAAAATGAATAAGAAAGAGGTAAGAGAGGTGAATGAAGTCCTAGAAAAATTAGATTTAATTGATATGTGGAGAAAAATAAATAGGGACAAAAAGGAATACACCTTCTTTTCAGCTGCACATGGTACATTCACAAAGACTGACCATGTAATAGGGCATAGAAACACTGCAAACAAATGCAAAAGAGCAGATATAATAAATGTAACCTTCTCAGATCATAATGCGATAAAAATAATAATCAGTAAGGGCACCTGGACAGGCAAGTCAAAAACCAATTGGAAATTAAACAATATGATTCTTCAAAACCAAATTGTCAAAGAAGAAATCATAGAAACAATCAACAATTTCATTGAAGAGAATGACAATGATGAGACATCCTACCAAACTCTGTGGGATGAAGCCAAGGCAGTACTCAGGGGGAAATTTATATCCTTGAGTGCATATATTAACAAATTAAGGAAGGCAGAGATTAATGAATTGGGCAAGCAACTCAAAAAATTAGAAAGCAAGCAAATTAAAAATCCCCAGATAAAAACTACATTAGAAATACTAAAAATTAAGGGAGAAATTAATAAAATCGAAAGTAAAAGAACTATTGAATTAATAAATAAGACTAGAAGCTGGTATTTTGAAGAAACAGATAAAATAGACAAAGTACTAGTGAATCTAATAATAAAAGGAAAGAAGAAAACCAAATTGACAGTATCAAAGATGAAAAGGGAGACCTCACCTCTAATGAAGGGGAAATTAAGGCAATCATTAAAAACTATTTTGCCCAATTATATGGCAACAAACATATCAATTTAGGAGATATGGATGAATATTTACAAAAATATGAAATGCATAGATTAACAGCAGAAGAAATAGAATACCTAAATAATCCCATATCAGAAAAAGAAATTGAACAAGCCATCAAAGAACTCCCTAAGAAAAAATCACCAGGACCTGATGGATTCACAAGTGAATTCTATCAGACATTCAAAGAGTAACTAATCCCAATACTATACAAATTATTTGATATAATAAGCAAAGAAGGAGTCCTACCAAATTCCTTTTATGACACAAATATGGTACTGATTCCAAAGCCAGGGAGATCAAAAACAGAGAAAGAAAACTATAGACCAATACCCCTAATGAACACAGATGCAAAAATCTTATATAGAATACTAGCAAAGAGACTCCAGCAAGTAATTAAGAAGATCATCCACCATGATCAGGTGGGATTTATACCAGGAATGCAAGGATGGTTCAACATTAGGAAAACCATCCACATAATTGACCATATCAACAGTCTAACAAACAAAAATCACATGATTATCTCAATAGATGCTGAAAAAGCCTTTGACAAAATACAGCATCCATTCCTATTGAAAACACTGGAAAGTATAGGAATAGAAGGACCTTTCCTAAAAATAATAAACAGTATATACCTAAAACCATCAACAAACATCATATGCAATGGGGATAAATTAGAAGCCTTCCCAATAAGATCAGGAGTAAAACAAGGATGCCCATTGTCACCTCTATTATTTAACATTGTACTAGAAACACTAGCAGTTGCAATTAGAGAAGAAAAAGAAATTGAAGGTATCAAAGTGGGCAAAGAGGAGACTAAGCTATCACTCTTTGCAGATGATATGATGGTCTACTTAAAAAATCCTAGAGAATCAACTAAGAAGCTTGTAGAAATAATCAACAACTTTAGCAAAGTTGCAGGATACAAAATAAATGCACATAAATCATCAGCATTTCTATACATTTCCAACACACTAGAGCAGCAAGAAGTAGAAAGAGAAACACCATTCAAAATCACCCTAGACAATATAAAATACCTAGGAATATACCTACCAAAACAAACACAGCAATTATATGAAAACAACTATAAAACACTTTCCAAACAAATAAAACTGGATCTAAACAATTGGAAAGCCATTAATTGTTCATGGGTAGGATGAGCTAACATAATAAAAATGACCATTCTACCCAAATTAATTTACCTATTTAGCGCCATACCTATCAAATTACCAAAAAACTTCTTTACTGAATTAGGAAAAGCTATAACAAAGTTCATTTGGAATAACAAAAGATCAAGAATATCAAGGGAAATAATGAAAAAAATGTGAAGGAAGGGGGCCTAGCAGTACCAGATATTAAACTATACTATAAAGCAGCAGTTATCAAAACAATATGGTACTGGCTAAGAGATAGAAGGGAGGATCAGTGGAATAGACTTGGGGTAAATGACATCAGCAAGACAGTGTATGATAAACCCAAAGAGCCCAACTTTTGAGACATGAATCCACTATTTGACAAAAACTGATGGGAAATTTGGAAAACAACATGGGAGAGATTAGGTTTAGATCAACATCTCACACCCTACACCAAGATAAATTCAGAATGGGTGAATGACTTGAATATAAAGAGAGAAACTAAATAACTTAAGTGAACACAAAATAGTATACCTGTCAGATCTCTGGGAAAGGAAAGATTTTAAAACCAAGCAAGAGTTAGAGAAAATT
>NC_058130.1:634511220-634770220 GCF_016433145.1 Gracilinanus agilis | reverse complement strand
GAGAGAGAGAGAGAGAGAGAGAGAGAGAGAGAGAGAGAGAGAGAGAGAGAGAGAGAGAGAGAGAGAGTTAGTTCCATATACCAAAGTATTCATAGCAACACTTTCTGTGACAAAAATCCCTCCTCCCCCTCAAAAAAAAGTAAGTGTCCTTTGATTGGGGAATGGCTGGGCAAATTGTGCTAAATAATTACAATGGAACATTTATGCCATAAGAAAAAAATTAATATAAGAATTTAGAAAAGTTGGGTAGATATATGAAGTAAGAAAATAAATTAAAGAGAGCTAGAACTACATATACACAGGGACTATAGTAATATAAGCAAAAACATATGCTAAAAGAGAGCAGAAATCTACTGAACTTCAATGATCAACTCGGGTTAGGTGATGAAATATACCTGCCTTCTTTTGATAGAGAGGTGGGAAGGATGGGTGGGTATGCACTGTCAGGTAGTCATTGCATAGGTGCTTTTATTTATTACATTCCTGTTTTTATTTATTACAAAGGAGAATTCAGTGGTAGTAGGGCAGAGTTGGGTGTTTCTTGGCAAATGATTATGGTATAAAAACAAAAGGCACCAATAAAATAACAACAAACACACACACACACACACACAATGAGATGCCTGCTATCTAATTGCCTTTTATCTCTAAATGTCCATGATCCCTAACCTTGGTTTTTTTTTTTGTTTGTTTCTTTCTTTCTACACAGTCATTTTCAACACAGCATATTCTAGGCAGCCCCTTGCTCAGGAGAAATGACATATTAGTAGTCAAGAACCCCAACTTCTGAACATATGGGTTGAGGGGGATATTATTGGGGATGTAGATCATAAACAATTACCATAGTGCAACTATCAATAATATGGAAATGGATCTCAATCAATGATACATGTAAAACCTAGTGGAATTGCTTGTTGGCTATGGGGGGCTGGGATGGGGTTGAGGAGAGGGAAAGAACATGAATCGTGTAACCATGGGAAAATATTCTAAATAAAATAAATGAATTTTTTTAAAAAGAACCCCAACTTGATATCTTTCTATGTGCACTTCAGGCTGGTTGGCTCTGTTGGAAAGCAGGCTGCTTAAATATTTTGTTCTTTATCTGCAAGACTCAATTAAGGCATTTTCCACTGAAGCTTTATTCTGCATTGAATTTAAACTCCCTGTGAGTAAGTTTCTTGCCAGTTCTTTCCTGCCTGGGCCAAGGAAACAAGTCTGGCAAGGGCTCAGTTTACCATTCCTGCTGCTCTTTGGCATTTGAACAACTTTAATAATATTCATCCTTTCTCTATTGCCATATTCCAGCAGAAGGCCAGGGAAAAGATTTTGCAAAAGCAAACAGAAAACCCCCACATTACACTACACCAAAATATTATATGCCATTTATTCCATTCCATCTCTTATTTAGGTACAAAGTAGGGGAAAGAGGAGAAAATCAAACTGAAACAGAAAACAAAAAAGTGTTATTTCTGAGCCAGAAAATCTGAACAAGTTTCTTCATCCAAAGAACTCAGCTTGAGCATGTACCCATGTTAAATGGAAGGACATGATCTCATACCATACCCCTTGGAGCACTCTGTTACAGCCAGCTGGATGACACAGAGACTCATAGGATCCCAGGTTCTTACCAGTACACCATGTTGCTCTCTATCCCTTGTTATTCTCCATCTCTGCCTTTTTACTCACTCATCTCCCATGACTACAATGGGCTTCTAGTATCTCCGTCTTTAGGAATGCTTCCCTTTCTTCAGGCTCTAAACTAGTTCCATCTTTTTGGAGAAACCTTCCCTGACCTCCCTTCCCTTTGCCAAGTGATCTCCTCAGATTTCTAATAATCCTTTGCCTAGATCTCTCCACACTTATCACAGACTCCACTTTCTTTTAGTTGTTTGTGTTCATGACTCCTTTGAACTCCCTCACCACTGATTATTGTGAAAGCTCCTAGAGAGAAGAGAATCAAGATGGGTATCCCAATCGGTTTAGTTGATCTTTATTAAGTGATTGTTAGATGTTGGGCGTTGTGCTAGGCACTGGGGAGTTGAAGATTAAAATGAAACAATTCCCTACTGTTTAGGAGCTCATATTCTGCTGAGGGAAAGCAACATATATCCTCTGATTCTTCTAGTTGTTGGTGTTCTTTCTCCCCAACCCATCAAATTTCTTTGCACTTCTTATCTACATATTTTGCATTTACTTATGCATGTGCTCAGTAGAAAGGAAGTTGTTTGAAGGCAAGAACTGTTTTACTTTTACTTGTTTCTCTTCAGAGCCTAGTGACACACAAGATCATCCATTTAGATGGACATAGGAGGTACTTAATAAATGCTGAGGAAAATTGATATTGAATTGTATTATTTATTAGTAGTATTTCTATGAGAAATGATTTCATTTCCCCCAAGTACTTTTGGTCACTTTCTTATCTACTCCCAGGCTTCAAGACATCTAACTTTTTCTTTTGTTCAAAACCCTTACCATTAAATGAAAAGGCCCTTCCTAAGGAATTTAAAAGTAGGAAGTGTTAGTGGTTTCCTTATTTGATAAGGACTCATCTCTCCCCAGGGGTGAAGTAATGAGGGAAGAATTGAGGTGTCTAAGTCTACCTCCTCTTTCCAATATCCACCAATGGGGACTGTTAGGGAGAACACTAATAGATGAGCTGTCAGGCCAATCAGAAAGAGAATACAACTTCCTAGAAAAACAAAACTCAGGATTCACTGAGAGTTTTTTTTTTCTGTGTAATAGGTCAGTGAAAAATATCTATACTTTGTTAATGTAATACATGCTCCCATTAATAAATAATGTTTTCATTTTTCAGGGAAATGGTCTCATATTCTTTATTGTTTGAAATTCTGGGCACTAAAATGCTTATTGAATTAATTGAATTATATCCAAGGATCAGGTCATGATAAACCACTCTATCATCTCACCCACAAAAGCTCCTATCTCTGCAAAGGCCCCAAATACAATCCAGGAAAGATCTGAGTTTAGATTTAAATTGAGCTGCATTCCTTGGTACACTGAAAGATTGTGCACAATCACATCTACCAAGAAAGAAATGTCTTCGTTGTTGGCCAAACCCACCACCAAGGGCACAACATGTAGTAGTTAAAAACCATTGAAACATAGTATTTGGTAAACCTAAAGATCCAAGTTTTGGGGACAAGAATTCACTAATTGACAAAAACTGCTGGGAAAACTAGAAAACAGTATGGTAGAAACAAAGAATAAACCAACATCTCATACCATATACCAAGATAAAATCAAAACAGATACATGTTTTGGAAATAGTGATACTAAAAATTAATTAGGGGGAAATGGAATAATTTGCCTGTCAGGCCTGTGGGTAAGGGGAGAATTTATGACCAAATAAGACATAGAGAACAAAACAAGATGTAAAACAGGTAACTTTGTCCATATTAAACTAAAATGGTTTTCTATAAATAAAACCAATGCAACCAAGATTAGAAGGGAAACATAAAACTGGGGAAGACATTTTATAACAAAGGTCTCTGATGAAGGCCTCTTTTCTCGAATATATAGAGAACTGAGTCAAGTTTAAAAGAACACCAAGTCATTCCCCAATTGAAAAATAGTCAAAGATTCTAAATAGGTAGTTTTCAGATGAAGAAATAAAAAGTATCTATAGTCCTATAAAAAATGCTCCAAATCAGTAGTAATTATAGAAATGTAAATTAATACAACTCTGAAATACCGCCTTATACCTATCAAATTGGCAAATATGACAGAAAGGGAAAATGATAAATGGTGGAGGGGATATGGGAAAATTGGGACACTGATACATTGTTGATAGAGTTGTGATCTGATCCAACTATTCTGGAGAACAATTTGGAACTATGCTCAAAATATTCTTAAAAAAATTCTAAAACTCAAAATATTCTTTACCCACTACTATAGCTGTATCCCAAAGAGATCAAAGAAAGGGGTAAAGGACCTATTTGTATAAAAATATTTATAGTAGCTCTTTTTGTGATGTCAAAGAATTGGAAAGGGAGGGAATAGCCATCAATTGGGGAATAGTTGTGACATATGATTGTAATGGAATATTATTGCTCAATAAGAAATGATGAGCAGGACAATTTCAGAAAAACCTGGAAAGACTTATATGAATGAATACAAAGTAAAGTAAGCAGAACAAGGAGAACATTGTACACAGTAACAACAATATTGTATGATGATCAAAATTTGAATGACATAGTTATTATCAATAATGCAAATGATCCAAGATAGCTCCAAGGGACTCATGATGAAAAATGGTATTCACTTAAAAGTAGGAACTGATGGAATCTGAAAGCAGATTGAAGCATATCATCCTTCACTTTATTTCCTCATGAATTTTTTCTTGTATGTATGTTATGCATCTTTTTTTACAACACAACGAATATGGAAATATATATTGCATGATAATTTGATATGTCAAATTTCTTGATGTCTCAGGGAGGATGAAGGGTAAGGAAGGAGGGAGAGAATTGGGATAGCAAAATGTCAGAAAACAACTGTTAAAAATTGTTTCTATTACTGGAGAAAAAAGTTAAAAAAAACACACCACCAAAAACATGAGAAAGTGGGAGTTAGAAGATCTGGGTTTAAACCTCAGCTCCAATTCTTACAGACTGTGTGAGCCAAATCATTTAACCTCTCTGAGCCATAATGCCAATGGGATCCCTTACCTCACAAGGCTACTAAAAGGAAAGTACTTTAGAAATGTGTGTTATCTTTGTCACCAGTTTAATCTGTGGGTTATATGTGTAATAGATTGGCCTGATGGATAGGACTCCAGTGAAGTGACCCTTCCTAGCCCCAAGGAAAAGAAGCCAGAAAAAGAAACTATACAGCAGGGTAGCATATTTCTATAAAGCTTCATGGAAGAGTCCTTTCAAAATAACTTTTGTATTCTTCCAGAAAGCTCTACCCTGGGGAAGAAAGAATGATCTAGCTTCTATCCTAAAAATGGCACCTGTCCTTAGGAATAGGGCTTCCAACCATCTCTTTATCAAGTGTCAATTAAGAGGGCTCACAAGGGATATATGAGTATAATTAATCAACTCATTAAATTATCCTGTCGAAACCAAGAAGTCATTATTTCATTCTCATTTCTCTATTCTTAGACATACCTTTCTTTCTAAAGAAAGTCTAACTATGGAATATTATTGTGCTATGAGAAATGATAAACAGGATGATTTCAGAAAAATCTGGAAAGATCTACATGAACTGATGCAGATACTATTGCTCCTTAAGAAATGATAAACAGGACAATTTCAGAAAAACTTGGAAAGATTTGTGTGAATTGATACAAAGTGAAGTGAGTAGAACCAGGAGAACATTGTTCACAGTAACAGCAATATTATGCAATAATCAACTGGGAAAGACTTAGCTACTCTCAGCAACATAATGATCCAGGACAATTCTGAATGACTAATATCAAAGAATGCTATCCATCACCAGAGAAAAAAATTTTTGGATTCAGGTGTGAATTAAAGCATACTATCTTGCACATTAGTTTATGTGCAGTTTTATTTGGGCATTTTGGTTTTATATTAATATTCTCTTACAACATTGACCAATGGAAGTACATCTTGCAAGATAATAAATGTTTAATCCAGATCAAATTACTTAGCTCCTCTGAGATGGGGGAGGGAAGGAATGGTGGGGGACAGTATGTATCTTATCATTTTGGAAAGCATTCATGGAAAATTATTATTGCATGTAATTGGGAAAATAAAATACCTTTAAACTAAAAAGTAGATGCCTTCACTAAATCATTTTATCTCTTAAAGTACACAGACCCTCTTCTCTCTATAATATTCAATCTCAAAATCTTTGGTTTCAGATTAGTTAAATTACTAAATATTTTAAGTGACTACTATGTGCATAGGACGATGCTAAGAGTAGGGAGAACTACAAAGAGTAAATGAACTCTAGACTTAGACTGAAGAGACCTTGGATTTAAGGATTAGATGCATTATAAGATTAGATGCATGGTCTTGTAAAGGGAAAAGCACAACACTGAGAGTCAGAAGACCTGGGTTCAAGGCCTGACTGCTAATTACTAGGTGTGTGATCTTAGGCAAATTGTGTTTCAGTTTCCTCATCTGCATATGAAAGGATTTGACTAGATGATTAAGTATGATTCCAGATCTAAATCCCATGAACATTATTATAATAGAGTAGGTAGATAAATTAGCAGATAACTTTAGTACAAAATAATAAATCCATCCATAAAAGAGGTACAAAGAAAGAGTTATGTGAGGTCTAAGGGTGGAGAGCAAGGTCATTATCCACTGGAGAAATCATGGAAGTCTTCATTAAAAAAACTGACATTTGAATTGGTCTTGAAAGGATTGGTAAGAATTCTGCAGATTGTACGTGGAAGGAAAGGTTGTATTACACCCATTGAAAACAGTATAGGCAAATGCATGGAGGCAGAAAAGTTCAGAAAGGGCAGTAGTCCAGTTTGGCTGGAGCACAGGTTACGAGAGGAAGTAGCTTGTAGACATATTAATTTGATCTATTTATATGACATTTAAAAGAAAATTCCTTCTTCTTTCCAAATTATATGACATATATGGTTTCAAGATATATGACATACTATGGTCTTAGAATGGAAAGTGTAGTTAGAAGGGCTGGGGATTAGTTAGTTAAGATACCAATTCATTAGTAGACTTTAAATAGGTATTATGAAAATAAGTAAATTAAAGGCACAACCTGAGTTAGTTGAATCATGATATAAGAGGACTAGCCAATGATGGGTCAGTCCCTAGAATATGCTCAGATTTGCTCTTCCTGGTGGCTTAGACAAATGTGCTCAATACTCCCTGGCTCATTCCAGTCAAACACTTCGAGACATTTGGTAGACCTACTTGAGCCATAAATGACGCGGGGATCTGAAATGTATAGTGATGAAAAGCTTTCTAATTGACTTTGAAGGCTTGAGGACTGACAACCAAGGAAACATGGAGTTGGAATTGAGTCTCTATCTCTGTCTGTCAGTCTGTCTGTCTGTCTGACTTGAGGGTGGGTTCTTCTTGGTCTGAAGTAAGGCAAGAACTTCTGTGAGCTGTTAGGTGGGGTAAGGTGGGGTAGCTTTCTTATCTGCCTACCTGATCATCATGTGTCCCTAAAAGCATGACACACCTGGAATTTTTGTCTCTTTTGTGCAGATTCTCTCCTGATCTTAGGCAAATAGGGTACTGAGAGAACAAAATGCCCAGGCAACCAAGAAGTTTGGAATATTCATTATAACCATCAAAGGATTCACTTAGTAATCAAAGGTGGCAAAAGCAACAGCTAAGTCTGGTAAGGACCCAGTAGAGTAGATTGACCTGCTTGATTCAACCCAGCAGGGAATCGACTGGTCCACTGAGATACCATGCTCCACAATGAGTCAGTCCAATTGAACGAAGAAGAGATTCATCCATCACTGACACCTCACCCCAAACTGAAATTGGTGAGGACTCCATGAAAGGAGAAAAGGCACTCCCAGGATCAGAAGTCAAGAGCTATCCTTTCCCCCCTTGTATTCCCAACATAAACATCTTACTTTGTACTTTAATTTTGAGCCCAGTTGCCCCCAGGCACTTTATGTGTGCATAAGAAGAGAGTGTACCACTCTGTTTGGGATCAGGAAGTGTTTTTGAACCTAATCGTTGCTATATCTTCTCAGTAAATATTCTTATATAAAAATTAATTGATATCAGCTGGTTGATCAGTGTTGGGAAGTATACCAGATGGAAGCTTATAATGATGGTATTAAAAGCAACAACACTTCAAGCTTATCCCTAGGATCCTAAGAGGAAGAGTAGTAAGCCCCTAAGAATGGTGGTTGAGAGAGTGAGCCCAGAGGGGGTGTATGATCAGACCAGAACTTTCCTGGCCATGGCTTCTTTCTTCTCACACAAAATATGGAGTGGCTTTAGCCAAAAGACACCAAAACTGCCTCTGGGACTTGATTGGCTCTGGCTTCCCTGACACAGCTTTCTGGTCATCTCAGGGCATACAAAATGCCAACCACATGGAATCTAATCCTCTCAGGCGGTGAATTTCTGAAGACCACATGAATCCCAATGTCCTTTACCATATCCTGCCTTTAAGACCAGACATATGTCCATATGGAGCAAGGAAGAGAAGCTAAGTTCCAGTGTATCTTTGTTATATATCCTTGTTGTATTAGGGCAAAATAAACCTCCTTTTGTTAACTGTGCAATGACTCACTAGTGCCTCATTTTGTCTCAATATCAAATCTGATATAAGATAGTGAGAGCATTAGAGTGGCCTCCAATAAAATGGTACAGAGTTTATTTGTCCCCTCCATTTTTTAAACCCTTAACTTCTGTCTTGGAGTCAATACTATTTATTGGCTCCAAGGCAGAAGAGTGGTAAGGGTAGGCAATGGGGATTAAGTGACTTGTCCAGGGTCACACAGCTGGGAAGTGTCTGAGGCCATATTTGAACCTAGGATCTCCTGCCTCTAGGCCTGGCTCTCAATCCACTGAGCTACCCAGCTGCCCCAGTCCCCTCCATTTTTCATTTTGGCTCCCTTTCAGATTCAATACCTCTTGTCATGGAGATACAAAGAATGATTTTTAAAAATGGGAAAACTCAAATACTCCCCAGTTCTTTCTTCTTCCCTTTAGAAATATCATCCTTTGGCTTTAACAAAGATGCTCAGTAATTACAGGGAAAGTCTAACTAAAAGATTTACTTGCTGGCTGACAAGCCTTTTTGTACCAACTGAATCCTGGACCTCCAGGGAGTGAGTCAATTGAATAATTAAAAGAAAGAAGAAATACGCTTGTAGTAGCATTTTGGGATAATAGACTACAATTCCTGAATTCAAATCAAAAGAGAGAATTTTTTCAAAAGGGCAAGAAAACAAATCTTAAGAAATGTTCCTGGAAGACAGATTGTTTCTTAAGAACAGATTGACAGGGAGGTTAGAGAGGATAGAGCACTAGGCCTGGAGTTGGAAGGACCTGGGTTCAAAGGCAACCTCAGATATTCCTAGCTGTGTGACCCTGGACAAATCACTTAATCCCAATTGCCCAGCCCTTGCTAAGGGCTAAGCCTTGTCTGGCTTAGACTTGATACTAAGGGAGAAGATAAGAGTTCAAAAAAAAAAAAAAAAAGAACAGATCATCAGAAAATATATAGTATTGCATTCCCCCAAGGTATATAATTGTTGGTCATCTTCCCTTCAAGGGCAAGTAGGTGGGACAGTGGATAGAGTGCCAGGCCTCAAGTCAGAAAGACTCATCTTCCTGAGTTCAAATCTGACCTCAGACACTTACTAGCTGTGTGACCTGAGCAAGTCACTGAACCCTGTTTGCCTCAGTTTCCTCATCTGCCAAATGAGCTGGAGAAGGAAATGGCAAACCACACTAGTATCTTTGCCAAGAAAATCCCAAATGGACACACAGAGTCAGACAGGACTAAAACAATTGAACAACAGCATCTATTCTTCACTTTGGGTAGTCATTCCTTTGGAGAATCTATTTATGTTTTGAACATTATGCCTCCTAAACTGATAGTTTTAGCCCTGATCTCTAATGGACCAGTAGGCATTTTTAATTATATATCTGAGGCAGTGGAAAGGGAGTAGGATTTGTAGTCAGAAGGTCTAGGTTTGAATCCTAAGTGCACCCCTTATATGGTTTTTATCAAGAAACATTTCTTCTTTGAATCTGTTTCTTTTTCCTTTCTCCTGTGATCAAATCAACTCTGCATTTGTTCCTGGATAAGGTGTGTTAATCCCTTAGGTCCCCACTATATACTATCAGAATCAACTTTCTCCAACAACTAGATAGTTCATTGGGTAGAGAACTGGGCCCAAAGTCAGAAAGACTTGAGTTCAAGACTGGCCTCAGACACCTATCAGGTATGTGACTCTGGTCAAATTATTTGGCCTTTTTCTACCATAATTTTCTCATCTATAAAATGTGTACGATAACAGCAATTCAGAGGATTTGGGGGAGAATCAACTGAAATAATATTTTTAAAGTTTTTTTGCAAGCCTTAAAGCATTATCATCATCACCATCACTATCATCATCACCCTGCACATGTATTATTGCACTAGCTATTGACTGATCTTCCTAAGTCTAATATTTCTGCTCTCTGATTCATCTGGCACACAAGTGCCATCTTAAACACCCATTCTATACTGCCACCTCTCTGCTTAGAAACAAACATTCCTGGGTGTCTATATGATCAAGTTTGTTCAGTAAATATTCATTAAATATCTATTAACTCCATTTACCCTAGTATTTAAAGACCCTTAAAATAGGGTTACAACCCGACCTTGTATTCTTATCTTACACAATTCCTTAACAAAACTTTCCATTTTAGCCATGTTGCTCTGTCCACTGACCTCTCAGATGCTTGCTTATTGTCGACTCCACACTTTTATCTTTGCTGTTTCCACATAGAGAATGTACTTCAGGCTCTTTTTCACCTGTCCAAAGCTTTCCTAATCTGCAAAACCTATGCCAACTTTCTTCACTCAATCCATCAATACTAAATCAAGGATTTAGTATCTATTCAGTGTTCTTTACTGGCTCTGAAGGTAATAAAGATAGCAAAGATCCTGTCCTCAGGGAGCTTATGCCTTAGTGGGGGAAGGGAACATGTAAATTTAAAAATTTATACAAAAGATTTTACAAAATTTATACACTAACACATAAGATCATTTTGTGGGAGAGGCAGTAGTAATTGAGGGGAGAGGAAATCAGGGAAGCACTACATAAAATGATCCCTAAGCTAAGCTTTGAAAGAAACCAGGGGAAACGATAGGTTTTAAAATAAACTCACCCAGGATGAAAATAAACTCGAGATGTAAAATATTATCATTGATATTTCTGGACATTACCAACAAAAGTCAGCAGGTAAGGATAAATTCCATTTAAAAAAATTATAGAATGTGTAAAATACTTGACTCTACTTAGTAACATAGACATAAGAATTATATAAATCAAACCAGAAAATATTCTTTACACAAATAAAGACAGACTAAATAATTAGAGAAATATTGGTTGCATGTGGGTAGGCTGAACTACTAGCATAAAAAATGACAATATTACCTAAATTAATTTATTTATTCAGGGCCATGTCAATCAAACTACCAAAGGATTTATAACAAGAAAAAATAATTACTAACACTAAAACTCATATGGAGGAACAAAAGGTTAAGAATCTCAAGGAAAATAATGGGGAAAAGAGGGAAAAGCCTTTATTACAAAGCAATAATGATCAAAATGATTTGATAATGGTTTAAAAAAGAGAGAGAGGCTGAGTAGAGGAAAAGATTAGATAAAAAAACAAAGAAGCAAATGAACTCTAGCTTGGTTTTTAAAATTTTTATTTTATCTGGTTTTAATCTTTAAAATTAATTCCTACACTTGTAGAGGTGTTGGTAAATAACACTATTTGCTTTGTCTTTGAAAATTAAGAATAGCTATGATTCAGGTATTCAATCTTGGCTAAACAAATGGGCAATTAAGCTTCTACAGTTTTACCACCTTCTAAATAAATATTCTCTAAATCAGTGATGGGCAAACTTTTTAAAGAGGGGGCCAAAGGAAAGGAAATGCTCATCTGTCAGTCTGTTTCTAAGACAACTCTTTCGAAATTTCATTGTATTGTATCCTACTCATTGTATTCATCAGATTAGGAATAATGTTGCAGGCCAGATAGAACATTTCAGGGGGCTGTATCTGGCCCGTGGGCTATAGTTTGCCCATCACTGCTCTAAATAATTGCACTGATATTAAGTAAAACATTAAAAGTAATATATATTCTATAAATATTCTTCTGAACATCATAATACAATGAAGCGTATGATATGCAAGATTTTTCAAAGAAACTATTAGCCAAAAAATCTAAACAATATACAATGGTTGTAATGGAACCAGCACCCAAACATAGTGACTCAGGCAGGCAGAGCTTACCTCAGGGATTCAGTAGCCTAATTTTCAAATAAGTTCAAAGATCCTAACTACTGAGGTAAGGACTAACTATTTGACAAAAACCTACAGGGAAAAAAACTACACTGCAATCTGGCAGAAATTAGGTTTAGATCACCAGTTTACACCATATACCAAGATAAGCTCCAAGTAAAAACATGAACATATAAAAGCTCACATCATTTTAAATTCATCAGTGGGGATACTTTCTCAAGTGGTGCATAGAGCAATCATCCATGCCATTCAATCCTATAGAGATGACTCTTGATCATGTCCTCACATAAATCTGCCAGAGCAGGAACCTTCAACATGTTGGGAGCCTTTTGCTTCATATGGTGTGGTGATAATCCTGGGCCCTAGAGTACTGTGCCAGTCTACAACTGTTTTTTTAAGGACCAACTTCAATAAGTGTGAAGGCTTATCACCAATGACATATTCTTCAACCATGGCAATTCTTTGGCAGCCTGAGGCAGTAGATAAAGAATTGGATTTGGAGTCAAGATGATCTTGGATCAAAAAGTTCTTCATACACTTTCTTGCTGTATGGTCTTGAGAGGTTACTTAACTCTTAGCACCATTTTCCTTACTTGTATAAGGGTGGGAGCCAGCCTAGACTTTTATTCCACCCCACTTAAAGTAATATGCTAGACTTCACTAGGTATGATTATGACCTGGACACCTTCCTAGATCCAACTGAAGTTTGTTTGGTTTGGCTGAGGGACTTGGTCCCTCTCTATCTCAAGCCTGTAAAAAAGCCATCAAGCTAATTAAAGGGAGAATTAGAGAATTAGAGAAAGGGAGGAATTAGAGAGAAGACAGAATTGCCCGTGAGAAGGAATCCCTTGGAAGGGAGGAGAGAACTTTAGCCATCATTTATGCCTTCTCCCCTTTCTGCTTTGGAGGAGAAGGACCCTGAGAAATTTAAAGGGTCAGGAGGGTCTGGGACTTTCCATATTCCTATCAGCATCCTACAGTCTCTGGGTTAGCAACAGTTGGCAGCAAAGTCTTCATCAGAAGTAGAATAGACCAGATAAAATGAAAGAAGGAAGATTCAAAGCTTTATCATGATCCTAGAGGAAAAGTTACACCATACCTAAGAGTAATCATTGTGAGGACTGTAGCAAGGGAACTGTTTTTTATTGTTATTTTTTAATATTTTTAAACCCTTACCTTCCATCTTAGAATCAATACTGTGTATTGGTCCCAAGGCAGAAGAGCGGTAAAGGCTAGGCAATAGGGGTTAAGTGACTTGCCCAAGGTCACACAGCTAGAAAGTATCTGAGGTCAGATTTGAACCTAGGGCCTCCCCTCTCTAGTCCTGGCACTCAATCTACTGAGCCACCCAGCTGCCCCTCAACCTATCTAATCTTGAACCCATGTTTCCCTAGACCCTGTTATATACTAGAGGGAAAATGTGTCATAGACTTTAGGGGAATGTTTTGTAGTAACTGTTCCTACTCTGCCTTAGAAAAATATCCCTTTCTCAAAGCAGAGTGACTACCTAACTGATAATCCTAAGGGAGGCATACCAGTTGAGGTTTGAGAGCCATATAGCATTAATGAGATACTCCCTACCCTTCAGGGCTCCCCCTGGAGATCTGAAAGGATATAGTCGCCCTACTCTGGAGCCTCAACTTGTAAGTGCTAGTGGGAGTTGAGATAGATGCTTCAGAACATGTGCTACATTTGTGAAAACAGGGATAATAATAGCACCTACTTCATAAGGTTGTTTTGAGAATCAAATGAGATAATATATGTAAAGTGCTTTGAAGACCTTAAAGTGCTGTTGTAGTTAACAATCTTAGATAGGATAAATGTCTAGCTCAGAGTCACATGGCAGTAGAGTTGAGATCTGAGATTTTAACAGAGGCTGTTGGCCTAAAGTCAATCTTTTTTTTTTTTAAAGACTCGGTCTCTCCATCCCTCCAGGCTGGAAATGCAGAAGCTATTCTCTGCTTACTGACACAGGAGCCTTGACCTGCCCTATTCCTCTCTGGTCTGGTTGTACCCCTCCTTACACAGCCTGATGACTCACCTGGGCCTGGAGGTTCACCATTTTTTGATGTCAAACTTTGTTCAGACACAGAATCCACTTAAAACGCTCATCCCCTACAGTTCAGTGATGCCACGCTCAAAGGGTCTGCCAGTCTGGGCCTTTATGGTAGCAGGGATTCCAGGCATGGGCTAGTATGCTTGGCTTAACTCCCTTTCCATTACTCTCCTACCTTAGACTTGAACAGGCAGACCCTTATGTACTGTACTTAGCAGCACCTCCTGACAGCTGAAAAAGGAAATCATTTGACTAGGGAAACTCAAGTATTAGAAATGAGATAAAGGCTTCATAAACACAAGCAGTTCACATTCCTTCCAACTACAGAGCCTGCTTGAAATAAAGTCTAACCTTTGCGGGGTTCAAGTTCATTTATTCTTTGCAAACAGCAGCTCTGGCAACTCCTTTGTTTCTAAGAACAAAGGCTTGTTCAAAGAAAAGGGTCTCTGAAGGCTCCTTCCTTGGACATCACAAGGCTCTTCCAAGGCACCACTTTGATGACTTAAGTGTAAATGAGTAAGAAACATACGGATTCCATTTCCCATATAATTCCCATATAATGCATATGAATTGTGGGCAGTAGGGGGTGAGAAAGCATTTTGGAAAAATGTGGTTTGAATTTGGATTCTGCCAGTTCTCCAAAGCCTGGAATGGTGAAATGCCATAGATTTGCCTTTGCCTTTTTTGTTTGTGTCTGCTCTCGTCACCTTTGCCCTCCAGAAATAACAGGGCTATTATTTCTGAAAGAAAAACAACATGCATGAAAACAAAACAAAGAGAACCAAATTTTTAAAAAGGAAGAAAGAAAGGAAACAATTCCAAGTTGGGAACTAAAAGAATATCCATATTTAAGAGTTAAATGTTTCTCCCCAAAGCATCTCAGAGAAGCCTGTTTCTATTGACTTAGGGTGGTTCCTGAGAGTAGATGCTGTAATACTTAGAGGCTGCAAGCCTTTATTTTGTGAAGCCAAAGTTAGTAGGAAGAGCTATTCTTTTTGTAACAAGATTTGGGCCAGTATAATTTCCACTTCTGATAAAGATTAATTAACCATTTAATAATTTTTGTTGTTGTTTAATCATTTCAGTAGTCTCTGACTCTTTGTGACCTCATTTGACATACATAGTGGAATGGTTTGCCATTTCCTTCTCCAGCTCATTTTATAGATGAGGAAATTGAGGAAACAGGGTTAAGTGACTTGCCCAGGGTCACACAGCTAGTAATTTCTGTGGCTGGATTTGAATTCAGATCTTAATGACCTCAGGCCTGACATTCTATCCACTGTCCCATCTAGCTGCCCTAATAATAAAATTAACTGACATTTACATAACATTTTTTAAGGTTTTAAAAGCATCTTAAGTTCATTATCTCATTGGCTGTTTATACTAACCCTTTGAAGGGAAGTATTGTATTTTACTTCTTACCTGTTTTCCATATGAAGAAAACTGAGGCTCATTAGGTAGGAATAAATGACTGCCCATGGTCATACAGCAAGTATTGGTTGGAGAGTAGTTCAGATTCAGGGTTCTCCCCTTTACCACCCACAAACAGAGATTATTCCGGAAATTATGTTCTTCCACCAAAGATTTAAATGAATATTTTCTCTCTGGTTCTCATTGGAGACCCCAATTATCACAATGAATTAGCAAGTCATTCATATAACCTAGGATGACTAATCCATTCTCTTTCAGAATATCTCCTCTCTCTTCCCCAACTTGGCCTGTCCTCATTGTTCAGTGAGAGAGGGAAAGCAAACTTACCTATTTCATTATATCTAACTGGTCCCAGACTAGATCATGTTTCAGATTCCATAAGCATTCCACCCCCACGCCCCCACCTAACTATGTGACCTTAGAGAATCAACTTTAGTCCAACCCTTTCATTTTACCTATTCGGAGACTGTGGTTTTGGGAAATAGTTATTTGTTCCCTTGACATAGAGGCATGTGACAGGATTGGGAATGAAACTCTGCCCTCTAATTCCAGATCAATTCAAGGCAACCATGATAGCTATCTCCAAATATTTGAATGGCTAACCATAGTAGAGGTAGATTTTCCCCTCCTTTATTGCTCCAACAGAAAAAAACAAAAACCAGTAAGTAGACGTTATGGGAAAAGTATGAACTCAAGATAAGGAAGAATTTTCTACCAAAGAATTGTCCAGCAAGGGTTGGTCAGTTGTTGTCCTTCATACTTGAAGAGGACTAAAATGAAATCCCAGTGATATCTTTTGACTCCTGAATAAATTGGATTTAAGTGAGTCAGAGTTTCATAGAGTCATCAGCTTCTCTCTTCTACAGTCAGCTGAGTCTAGAGGCAAGGCAAAGTCAAGACAACTGGGAATGGCTTCAAGATGCAGTGAATGACGTTGGCTTCTTCTATGTCTAACCAAACTCTAAGGTCACCACAGCACCTTGTTTTGCTGCCTTCATAACCATTGGAACAAATTGTTCTTATTTGCCCTTTTCATTGAGGGAAGCCTACACAGGCCTAGGGTAAACACCTCCCTAACACATCTATGTTGGGTTTTTTTTAAACCCTTACCTTCCATCTTAGAATCAATAGCTAGGCAATGGGGGTTAAGTGACTTGCCCAGGGTCCACAGCTAAGAAGTATCTGAGACCAGATTTGAACCCAGGACCTCCAGTCTCTGGGCCTGGCTCTCAATCCACTGAGCCACCTAGCTGCCCCCACCCCTATGGTTTTGAGGCCTGTCAGTTACTCTCAACCTGATTTAGCTGATCTGCCCAGATGGTTTACAGGAGTGTAGCCATTCTGCAAGCTACAGCTTCTTGAATCCATAAGTGAAAGCTGGGTGGTAGATGGACCCCAAAAGAGGAAGCTGCCCTGAAAGGCGTCTCAGCAAGCCCTCATACCAGAGGTACTAGTACTCCCTGAACATCCTGTGTACCCAACAAGAGAAAAATGCTAGTTAATGGAGTATTCAAATAGTGATTATTTGATCATCTGACATAGGTATCTTAGAAGAGATTCCTGAATTGGTTGAAAGATTGAATTACTTGACTTCTTAGTTATCCCTTCCAAAAACTTCCATTTGCCTTTAAAAAGCAAAAAAATTCTATTTATATTTCTACTTTATTCTTTATTTCTCTTCTAGGATGGCACCTTTTACTTGCATATTTAAGCTGAATTCTGATCATATTACTCTGCAAAAGTCTTCCCCTTTCTCATCATGATATATTTTCTAGGTCTAGGGGTAGGGGAAGAGGTAAGATCTCAGTTTCCTTAGTTTCCTAAATTCCTCAGAGGCATGGTCACTGTGGTTTAATTTCCTTATCTACAATAACGGTGCCTCTCTGGCTGTATGACAAGACTAAATGACTGAAAAACAACAACCATTCTAGGCTTGTTACATGAGTCTAAAGAGTGCTCCCTTTAGACTTAGATGTTAGGAAAGCCGAAGGTTCTAAGGGGTAAAAAGATAATAAAAAGTAAGGTAAGAGCATTTCAGGTGTAAAAGAAGCATTTCATATTTTGGAAGGGATTCTGAGCTTTAAGTAATTCAATTGCATAAGTAGAGGTGGGCAGAAATAATGAAGTTGCCCCAGGTCAAATACTGCCTTAGTACTTTTGCCTTGAGCTACTCCTTTTATATAAGCCTTCCCAGGAATCTGAGAGACATAACTGGTGGTGTAAACCTAAGTGAGAATGAGGCCCCTCATGAAGGAACTCATCTTTGACAATTTGGAAGAATTGTCTCCTGCCTGGCAGGTGACAAACCTCAGAGCCCATTGCTTGCTTCTCTGCCCAAGGTTCCTTTATGAGTCTCAGTGCGCTGCTTCCACTGTCTGTCACCCCTCCGCTCTAGGTCTGTGCTCAAGGTCCGATTCAAAGTCCACATTCTTTAGTCTTTTGGGGTCTTAAGTCTTGCTGCTCTCAGGAGCAAACCCTTGATGATCCCAGTTAGATGCGAAGAACTTAGCGAATGCCCCACACTTGCTCTAACTCTTTGCACTGGCTTTGGCACTCTAGGTGGGGTAGGGGTGGGGGTGGGTTGATCAGCTTGAGTTTTTGTGAGAGCTATTTCAAACCCTTATAGTGTGGAAATGCCTAAATCCCATGTACCTTCAATGCTGTACCCTATTGTGGGGTCCCTTCATTCATCTGGATTTGGCTTTTGTGTCCTTTTGAGGTATCATGTATGGTTCTGTTAGGAGAGTTAAGCACCCTGCTTCTACTCAGCAGCCATCTTAACCCAGAAGTGTCTCAGAGCCCAGAAGGAGCAAAATTAGAGGGTCCTCTGTCAATCCTAGTTAAGGGTCTTTGCCCTTTCTGGAAGAGAACAAAAGCATTCCAGCTAAGAGCATAGCAAAGCATATCTGGGCTTGAGGATAAAAGTATAGAAACTACAATTATCTAAGAAATGTCCAAGGAATCCATTCAATTCATACATAGACATCAGACTCTATGAGAAGTCTGCCTAGGAGCCAAGTAGTTAGTTGGTCAATAAACATTTACTAAATATCTACTATGTGGGGGCAGCTAGTTGGCTCCATGGATAGAGAGCCAGGCCTAGTGAAAAGAGGTCCTGGGTTCAAATCTAGACTCAAATACTTCCTAGCTATGGTATCCCTGGGCAAGTCACTTAACCACCCTTGCCTAACCCTTACTGCATTGGAACCAATACACAGTATTGATTCTAAGACAGAAGGTAAGGATTTAAAAAAGAATACTTACTGTGGGTCAGGCACTCTGCTAAACATGGAGGGTGGAGGTGGAGGAGGAGAAGGAGGCAAAAATATAGTCCCTGCCCTAAAAGAGCTCAAACTTTAATGGGGGAGAAAACAAGCAAAAATATATGTACTGTGTGTTGTGTTAGTTAAAATCACCTGGGAAAAAATAACAGTGTGTACTGATTCAGTGGGGAAACTAGGCATATAAATCTTGGAGATTTCTACATGCTCATTTCCCAATGGAATCACAGGGGGGATTGTATAATTAGAAATTTGCTTCCCAAAACTCTCTTTCCCAGCTTCCCATCTTCCTTCTCACATTAAGTCCTTATGTTTTAGAGATAAAATTGTGAGTATAGCTCTGCCCTCTCTCTCTTCCCCTAACTGAGGCTGCAGGCAGAAGCTGGCTTTGAGCCAGGCAGGAGAATACACTCATGTGATCTTATTTTTGTTAGATGATTAGTTTTTATACATCTATTTCTTTTTTATTCCTTCTACTTCAAGTGATTATTAATAAATTATATTATAAATGTTTATTATAAATTTTATATTATATACAAATAAATATATCTTTATTATAAATAATATTATAAAATATTATACTTGGAGTTATTGGATATCAATTTTACTTCTACAGTACAAACAAGCTATAGACAGGATAAATAGTAAATAATTAAGTGAAGAAGGATACTAGAATTAAGAGAGGTTGAGAAAGGCTTCCTGTACAAAATAGGGTTTTAGGTGGGACTTAAAGGAAGCCAGGGAAGGCTGTAAGTGGAAATATGTAGGAAGAGTGGTTCAGGCATGGAGGATGGGGCAAAGAAAATGCCCAGAGCTGAGAGATAAAGGATCCTGTTAGTAGATTAGCAAGGAGGCCAGTGTCTTTGGATAAGGGATAAGGGATAAGAAGATTGAAAAGGTAGGAGGGAGCTTGATTATTAAGGTCTTTGAACACCAAACAAAGGATTTTGTATTAGATCCTGGAGGCACAAGGAAACCACTAGAATTTATTGAATAAGGGGGATGGGGTGACATGATCAAACTTTGGCTTTATTTAGAAAAAGCTCTTCAGTGACCGAATGGAGGTTGGACTAGAGAGGGGAGAGCCTGGGGGCATGCAGATTCCTCAGTAGGTGTGAGGGAATGAGGGAAGGCCTATACTAGAGCTGTGGCAGTGCCAAGGGTGAAAGGAGAGCTACTATAGGAAATATATTGCAAAGGTGAAACCTGGTCACAACTTGGATATGGGGGGTGAGAGACAGAGAGGAATCCAGGATGTCTCTAGGTTGTGAGCCTGAGAGGCCAACTGGGGGGATGATATTGCCCTTACTTAATCTCTAGAGGCATTGGCATCCTCGTTCTCGCTCCATTATTCTATAGCTCAGTGCTTTTGTTTCCTCCCTTCACTCCTGTGATGCTGTATGCCCTTGGCGTCCCTGCCAAATGCTGTGGCTGTAAAGACCCTGCCATGGGAGGTCTTCACTTGATACATCTAAACAGGTTAGAGGAGAGTCAGAAGCCATGTTGTAGCAATTGCATCTGGCAACAGCTTTTGTCTTTGAACTAGGAAAGGGGGAAAATGGGCTATTATGTTTCATTTCCTCAGCTTCTTCTTAATATAATCCAGTCTTGTTGCTTCCATCAACATGAAGAATTAGGAGACTTTGATTAGTGGATCTTAATCCAGTAGAACTACTGGCCAGGGGAATGTTTCCCTGTGTCCAAGTCAATGATTTCTTTTTTGGCATAAGTCAACTCCAGAGAACAATGAGATCAACACATAAGGCATGGCCCCTGGAAAGGAGATACTGCACATGAGGTCACTCTGACAAGGAAGCACATTTCCCTCCCAGCAAACCAGAAGGGTTTTCAGTCAGGGCCATAATATGGTAGAGACACGTCTGAGAAGCTTATGGTGAGCAGATGCTAGAAGAAAGACTATTGTTCCCTTCCAGGACCAAATATAGCTCCCCAAACAAGAATCAAGGCAGCAAGAAGGAATAGATGAATGGGCAGAGAATGAGAATTAGTTTAGTTTGAAAAGCACCACCAATCCAACCCAGTGGTTTTCTTTCCTCAGGGCTCTTCTTTCACTCAAAGAGAAACCAGGCCTCATGGGATATGCAGAAGGGATGCTTGACACCACAGCACAAACCTTGTTGCTCAGTAAAGCACTGCCCACATCACCAGGGAAAATGAGGGAGAACCATGGAGAGCACAGCTTGTCACCATCTGAAAACCAGATGTGGTTACTGATCCTGACAGGAAGGAAGAGGCTTATATGGGAGCAAGCGCCACTCTGTAAGATATCAGAGAGCCTTTTGACATCTGGTTCCACTGAGCAAGCCCCAGACAGCTCCTTCTTGGGCAGATATTATTAAACCTGCAAGCTGTGCTTAGGACCAAGGGAATAGGTCACAGAACTACCCAGGGCTTGTCATTTCAAAATATAATTTGGGATGGGGTTTTTTTGAGGGGAAGAAAAGATCATGGGGGCAGCCACTGGATATTTATGGTGTTGTTCCAGGCACTAACACAGCTGATCAAAAGGTAACACTAAGTCACTGCCTTCCAGCAACTTAGGCAAAGAAAAGGGACATATGGAGATTCTTGTAAAGTAAGGCATTTTTAAACACTTGAAACACATACCCAAAAAAAGAGGCCTGTCAAGTCCCAGTGTTAGAAGGAAACTAATAGGAAGAAGGAAACATGACAGCTCCCAGAAAAGGAACAGCTAGAGTGATGAGGCCTCTGTTTCATGGTTAACAGAGCCAGATGAGGGCAAAAGCATGAAGAATGGAATTCATCTGGTGACGGCAGGAACTTATTGGCAGAAGCAGGCCAAGGTAAACTGACCCTTGACCTCTCAAATTAGACAGACCTGTGAGAAGGGAACTCTAGTACAGTATTTCTGGGAAAATAATAACAATAGCTAGCATTTATATAGTGCTTTAAAGTTTGCAAAACACTTTACAAATGTTACCTCCTTTGATCCTCACAACAATCCTAAGAGGTGGGTGCTATTATTATTATTCTTGTCTTATAGACAGGAAACTGAGGCTGAGAGAAGTCATGAATTGCCCAAAGCTCCAAACTTTTAAAGTCTCTGCTAGATTTGAACTTAGAATAGAAGAGATAAAGAAAAAGCATTCTGGGGGGTTCTAGCTCTCAAAAAGGGTCTTTCTGAAGCAACAAGTTGTTACTCTCTAACTCTTAGTTTAGAGCAGCTAGGGGGCACAGTGGATAGAGCACTTGGTCTGGAGTCAGGAAGATCTGAGTTCAAATCTAGCCTCAGACACTTAATATTTGTGTGATCCTGCTGTAAAATGAAATGGAGAAGGAAATGGAAAACCACTCTAGTACCTTTGCCAAGACAACTCCCCTCTCCCCCAAGGGAGTCATAGAAAGTTTAACGTGAACTCTAACACCACCACCACCAAAAAAAATTTTAGGGTGGTAGCACTGTTTCTCATCTTCCTTTTTTTGTGACCAGAGGTAATTTCCAGCACAGAAGAGGTCCACCTGAGCAAGAAAGGTTTATGTCTATGGTCATGCCCACTTCCAACATTCTTCATGTTCTGTACATTGTTTTGTCAGGGCACTAGAGTGAAGTTGGGAAATTATATCTTTTAAAAGGTTATTTTTAAAGCTGAACTATGATCCTTCTTTCAGCCCAAGTTAACTGGCACTAGGAGTTGGCATTCAAATATTTCCTTACAAGAAACTAGCCTTATGAAAGAAAGACAATGAAGTTAGCCTTTATTTTTTTTCTTTTTTGGTGGCTTGAGGAAGAAGGGGAAAGCCTAGGTAAATCGAAACACAGTGCAATGGCATGAATCTAGCCTGTGATTGAAAAAAAATTTTTTTGGAAGTTGGAGTAGGGGGGTTGCTCTTATGCCAACCTTTTCTACTTACTCAATATGCTTTGGATAACATTGGGCAATTCTGGGCAACAAGCAGTGCACAAAAGACTACATTTATGGCATTATTCTAAATTATTTCAAGTAATCCTATTGTTCTTGACAATGTTGTCTGGAAAAGCAGGGAGCCTAGGAATTAAACCACAGATCTATAATCACATTTTTGGTACAGAGTCTACATAAGGACTATGGCCCTTTCTTTTTGAGAAAGAAATTAAATACAAAGGTTGCTTTTTCTCTCCTCCCTCTCCTTCCCCCTTTTCTTTTGGCTGGGGAGTAGTTGGAAGTTGGAGTTGAGGCCAGATGGTTTACATTCAACAGATAACAGAGCTAAACTCACCAGTCCCCAGATGGATGGAGGTCAGGGTTTGTGGGCTGTGAATATTACCATCAAGCGAATCTTTTGGATTTCTTTGGAAATTAGCCGAAGGTACATAAACAGAAACTTATTGTAAATAGCATAGAGGGCATGTAGAGATGAGTGAAAGGGCAGCTGAGATTATCTAGGTCTTTAGACACATTTGCCAATCCAAATGCTTTTTGGAAATTTGAGGAATAGTCCTTTTGCCTTCTCTATAAATTCACCGGCTACAGAAGGGGTCAGAATGGCATAGTGAAAAGATGACTGGACATGGAATCAGGAAACTTGGATTTGAGTCCCCCTTCTCTCCCCTCCCCCCCCCACCCAGTGTATATGAGTATAGTTGAGCCATTGAACTTCTCCAACTTCAGTTTCCTAATCTGGAAAATGATGATAATGACACTCATAGAGCTATAATGAGAAAAGTATATTTCAAACTTTAAAGCATCCCATTGATGTATGTTCATAAGCTGGTTTCCAAGTCAACATACTCCAGAAGGCAGTGGCTATACTTTGCTGGTACTTCATTGATATTTGCCTCCAATGATCCCAACAATGGGCCCCTAACAGCTGTGGCTTGGAAACATGGCTGCTCATGCCTTCTGTATTTAGAGGGAGTAAGTATGTAATAATGATGATGACATTGTTATGTTATTATGATAGCTATTAATATCATCATTACATACTAGCATTATATATACTATATCACTTGAAGTATGCAAAAAGCTTTGCTCATGCTCTCTCATTTGATCCTCACAACAATCCTTGAAGTAGGTGTTGTTATTACCCCAATTTTACCAAGGAGGAAACTAAGGCTGGAAGAGGTTTTTCCCAAGGTTCCATAGCTAATAAGCATCTGAGGCAAGACCAAATTGAGGGCTCCACTGTAATATGCCACCTAGCAATAGTCCTTCTGATATGTTGGAGGACCAAGAGACCTTACCACCTACCCTGCTTTTAAGGCCTCCAAAGCCCCAAGCATTGCCCTCTGACTTACAAATGTACTCTAAGAACTCCTGAGCTTTGCCATCTACCTCTTCACTGAATCCTAAGAACCACTAAACTTTTCCATCTGTCCTGTAGATAGACACACATGTATTCTCTCCCCTCATCAATATGTGAGCTCCTGGAGAGCACAGGTTTTCTTGTTTTTGTATTTGCATCCTCAACACTGAATAAAGTGCTTTCAATATAAGTTCTTGTTTTTTCCTTGTTCAATTGATTCATTCATCTGTGTAAATCAATTCAAGATATTGTCCATGCCACCCTCTTATTTTTTACAAGGATCAATCTGACTTGCAGAAGGGATTCTGCTAGATCTTTTGACATTATGGGAATACCATTGAATACGAAAGGCTCCCTTACCACCAATATGTAACTGGCTTCTCTTTTTTTAATCTAATTATATAGCTGAGGATAATCTTTATCCTGCTTTTATGTAAAGCCTTGTTTAAATATGTTTGTAATCCTTGTTTGTAATATTTTTTGGCCTATTTCTTGCCACTGTGTACCTCTCCATTGCCCTTTGACTAAGTCTTAATTTCAGTTATTTAGAGACTATGGAATTCCATGACTTAAGAGTCATACAATATAGTTGGGAAAATATTGATCTTGAAAAGAAGGGCCTTTATTTTAGAGAGAAGATTGGGTGCATTAAAAAAAAAAAATCAAAATCTCCCAATCTCCCAAAGGCAAACCAGCCCATTCTCCTCCTCTTTTTCTAGTCTTTGCCCAGTTCATTGTCCTTTGGCAGTGTTTATGCAAAATATATCTTACTGGTGAAAAGGTTCTAGCAGTTATCCATCCCACTGTGTATATATATCATAGTCTAAACAAGAGGTATTCTCCACTTGTTTTTTCCCATGTGGAGAGTTAGGCCAAACCCTTGAGTAATTGTGGCTTTCATCTGGAAGTCTCTGCATGGTTTCAGGGCTTGATGTCATCAGCACAATATCATCTATTAATAGGAACATTTAGAGGACATTATCATCTATAGGTAATCCCTCTTTAATTTCAGTTCTGCACCGGGTATTCTCCACCACAGAGACAAACACCTTTGACAAGAATATGCTCCCCTCTTTTATGTTTTGCTTAAAACATAACTAAAGGGTTGTTGAACAAAACTATTTTGTAGTGACAACTTTGAAGGAATTTTGTATGATTTGGACAAAGGAAGAGGAGTTACCTTTTTGGAAAGTCTCTAAAGTGTTTTTTTAAGTCTTTGTGTCACTTAAGTACTTTTGTCTAGATAAAAAAAATGAGATTTTGTGTTCTCTACAGCTTTTTGGCAATCAAGTAACTGTAAAGATGTGATCTGTTTTCACAAATGATATACAGAAGACCATTTATTTAGCTACACAGTTGACTAAGAGTTGTAGAGAATACAAGATCCCACTCTATTTATTGTTTATTCTCTTCTTATGACTTCAAAGAATGCCCTAAACCAGCAAAAGGCAAGTTTTCTGAAGAGGGGGCCAAAGGAAAGGAAATGCTCATCTATCAGTCTGTTTCTAAGGCAACTCTTTCAAAGTTTCATTGTACTGTATCTTACTCATTGTATTTGTCAGATTAGAAATAATATCATGCACAGCCATCTGGCCTACAGGCCATAGTTTGCCCATCACTTCCCTAAACATTTGGGGGTTGAAGGGCAGCTAGGTGGCACAATGGATAGGGTGCTGGACCTAGAGTCAATAAGATTCATCTTCCTCTATGCCCAAAGGGCTTTAAAAGACTGTCTGCCTTTTGATCCAGCTATACCACTGCTAGGTTTATACCCCAAAGAGATAATATGGAAAAAGACTTGTACAAAACTATTTATAGCTGGACTCTTTATGGTGGCAAAAAATTAGAAAATAAGGGGATGCCCTTCAATTGGGGAATGGCTGAACAAATTGTGGTATCTGCTGGTGATGGAATACTATTGTGCTCAAAGGAATAATAAACTGGAGGAATTCCATGTGAATTTGAATGATCTCCAGGAAGTGATGCAGAATGAAAGGAACAGTACCAGGAGAACAATGTACACAGAGACTGATACACTGTGGCACAATCGAATGTAATGGACTTCTCTACTAGCAGCAATGCAATGACCCAGGACAATTCTGAGGGATTTATGAGAAAGAATGCTATCCACATCCATAGAAAGAACTGGAGGAGTAGAAACACAGAAGAAAAACAACTGCTTGATCACATAGTTCCATGGGGATATGATTGGGGACGTAGACTCTGAACGATCACCCTAGTGTAAATATTAATAATATGGAAATAGGTCTTGATCAATGACACATGTAAAACCCAATGGAATTGCTCTTGGAATTGGCTATGGGAGGAGGGTGGGAAGAGGGGAGGGAAAGAACATGAATCATGTAACCATGGAAAAGTATTCTAAATTAATTAATTAAATACAAATTTTCAAATAAAAGACTCATCTTCCTGAGTTCAAATCTGGCCTCAGATACTTACTTGTGTGATCATGGGCAAATTACTTAATCTTGTTTGTCTCAATTTCCTTATCTGTAAAGTGAGTTAGAGAAGGAAAGGGCAAACTACTCCAATATCTCTGCAAAAAAGTGTCCTCTCCAATAAAAAGAAGTCATGAAGAGGCAGACAAGATTGAAATGACTGGTCAACCACAAAAACATTTATAGATTATCCTCATAAAGATTTTGTAGAACTAGAGAAGCAAGCAGTAGTTCCTGATACTTTAATGATTTATTTTTGTAATAGTAAGGTCTGTGGTTTGTTGGGTTTTTTTTCTCTCTCAACTGTTTGGTAGACCTTCCTCTCCTTTCAGATGTCTTGGGAATAATCCTCTTGAAATCCTCAAAATTACATTATCTCCAAGACAGATCTCTCCTGTATATATTTGGTTCAGGCCAACTTTTCCCCCTTTTTTGTTTTCTTTAGTACTAATTCTATATCCTCGTGTAATACACTGGGGTTTGTGATGTGATAGTGCAAATATAGTTCTGCTGTCATTGATGAATGTGTGAGGAAAAATACCTCTATTCCCCCACAGCACCCCAATGATAGATGTAACATCATATCTAATGTCCTGGCTGGCCTGCTTGACTTGGCATCAGCCTGAGTGAGCATCAATGTGCAATGTTGCCAAGGAAGGAGGAGATAGGAAGATAATATAAGGCCAGCAGGGGAAGCACAAGGTCTCTTTACTTCTGCTCTTGAACAGACTGGCTCCCTATGCTGCTGTGGGAAGAATATATAGGCCTTAGTCAGCTAAATGGGGAATAAATCATAATCAGGTTAATCTTTCCTTAAGAGAAATATACCTATACCTCTTCTGTCCTCTCACCTTCTCATTTTATTAATAAACACTTAAGACTCTGGTCAGACACTATTTTATTCATAACATGGAGAAAAGAGGTCACTATAGAAGTCCTGACAGATCTTTTCCATTATTTTATTTGTTTGTGGTACTTCCTGAAACATCTTTAAATGCCCTAGGGATGTATTATTTCATTTGATCATCACAATAAACCTTTGAGGTAAGTATTATTTTTATCCCTATTTTATAGATGGGGAAACTGAGGACAAGACAGGTTAAGTAATTTGCCTGGTGTAACATCGCTAGTAAATGTCAGAAGCTGAATTTGAACTCAGGCCTATCCTGTTTCTAAGTCCTACAATCTACTCACTATATCACCTGGCTACTTCTAATTATGAATTGGCTAGACTTAAGATAGCCAACATGGGGGCAGCTGGGCAGCTCGGTGGATTGAGAGAGTCCGTCCTAGAGATGGGAGGTCCTAGTTTCAAATCTGACCTCAGATACTTCCCAGCTATGTGACCCTGGGCAAGTCACTTAAGCCCCATTACTTAGCCCTTACCACTCTCCTAACTTGGAACCATTACACACTATTGATTCCAAGAAGGAAGGTAAGAGTTTAAAAAAAAAAAAAAAAAGATAGCCAGCATGGAGAGGCTTATCATGACTAGCCTAATCCTTTTGTGATAAGCTCTTTGGCCATGGAAAAGGTATGAAACAAATTCTCCACTGTTCTAAGTGATACATTTCTGCTTGTGGAGAGATGGTAGCATAATAGCTGAGAAAAGGTTTCCAAGATTTTTGCAATTTATATGCCAACATCCTTTGCCACCAAGAAGGATGTAGCAAATTTCTGTGAAAACATGATAACACTCATCACAGTGAGGCATGTTTGAATACTCGGTGATCTCAGTGCAAAAATGTGCATAGGTAGGGAAAAACAGTTCAGTAGTAACAATTACTAAGCCCTGTTTTGACACCTTCTGAGACCTTTAGACTCTGAGTTCTCACCAGTGGATCACAAGCTCAGGTAGATCCTACCAAACTAGAAAGTAGGGTCTAGCCAGGGATGTGCCAGTAAATGTTTAACAACTGAATTGCCCCCTCCCAAAATATATTCATGACACACTTTTAAATTTTCATCTGCATTATTAAAAGCTTTTGACAAAATACAACACTAATTCCTCTTGTTAAAAAATTCCTATTAAAAGAGAGCATAGGAATAAATGGGCTTTCTTTACAATAAGTAGTATTTATCTAAAGCCATCAGCAAGTATCACCTGCAATGGGGACAAGCTAGAAACCTTCCCAATAAGATCAGGAGGGAAGCAAGGGTGCCCATTATCACACTATTATTTAATATTGTACTAGAAATGTGAGCCATAGCAATAAGAGAAGAAAAAGAAATTGAAGGAATTAGAATCGACAATGAAGAAACAAGATAGCACTTTTTTGAAGATGATATCACAGTATACATACAGAGTCCTAGAGAATCAACTAAAAAAGTTTATTGAAGTAATTGATAACTTCAGCAAAGTTGCAGGATAAACCCACATAAATCATAAGCATATATATATATATATATATATATATATATATATATATATATATATAACCAACAAAGCCCAGCAAATAGAGATAGAAAAAGAAACTCCATTTAAATTAATGATAGATAATATAAAATATTTAGGAATCTACCTGTCAAGACAAACCCAGGATCTATGTGAACTTAATTACAAAACAATTTTCACACAAATAAAGTCAGATCTAAACAACTGGAAAAATATTAACTGTTCATGGGTAGGCCTAGCAAATATAATAAAAATGATGATTTTACCTAATCTACTTATTCAGTGCCATACCAATCAAACTGCCCCAAAATTATTTTAATGAGCTAGAAAAAATAGTAGCAAAATTCATCTGGAAGAACAAAAGCCAAGAATATCAAGGGAATCAATGGAAAAAAATATGAAAGATGGTGGCCTAGGAGTACCAGATCTCAAACTATTACAAATCAGTAATCAAAACAATCTGGCATTAGCTAAGAAATAAAGCGGTGGACCAGTGGAATAGATTAGGTACACAAAACCTAGTAATAAATGACTATAGTAATTTGGTATTGGATAAATCAAAAGATCTAAGCTTTTGGGACAAGATCTCATTATTTGACAAAAACTATTGGGAAAATGGGAAAATGGTATGACAGAGACTTGAAACAGATCTGCATTACTGACATTTTGTCCATTACTTTTAGAAGTTTGGATAATCAACAAAACAGTAAATTTGTAGTGATTTCTGAGGTGGAAATGTTTACACTAAGAATTTAATCAATGGTGGCTCTTGAGTTGGTTGGTGTTATCTCCAGTACACTCCTGGACCTATCTATGGCATAATTATATGCCTGCTGTGCATGGACCCACTTAAACAGATTTAGAAAGGCTAAGTCACCAGGTTGGCTATAAGGGGCAATTTATTTTTTTTTAGATGTTGCAACTCTTAAAAACTTTGTTCAAAATTGTGGTATCTGTTGGTAATGAATAATGAACTGGAGAAATTCCATGTGAATTAGAACAATCTCAAGGAATTGATACAGAGTGAAAGGAGCAGAGCCAGAAGAACATTGTACACAGAGACAGATGCACTGTGACACAATCAAATGTAATGGACTTCTCAACTAACAGCAATGCAATGATCCAGGACAATTCCGAGGGACTTATGAGAAAGAATGCTATTCACATTCAGAGAAAGAACCATGGGAGCAGAAACACAAAAGAAAAGCAACTGCTTGATCACATGGTTCCATAGGAATATGATTGGGGATGCTGACTCTGAATGATCACCCTAGTGCAAATATTAATAATATAGAAATAGGTCTTGATCAATAACACATGTAAAACTCATGGAATTGCTTGTTGGCTACAGGAGAGGGGTGGGAAGAGGGGAGGGAAAGAACATGATTCATGTAACCATGGGAAAATATTCTTAATTAATTAAGTAAACTTAAATTCTTAAAAAACAAACAAACTTTGTTCAGTTATTTTCCAGTTGTACCTGATTCTTTGTGACCTTATTTGGGGTTTTCTTGGCAGATATACTAGAGTGGTTTGCCATTTCCTTCTCTAGATCATTTTATAGATAGGGAAATGGAGGCAAATTGTGCCCAGGGTCACACAGGTAGTAAGCGTCTGAGACCAGATTTGAATTCAAGCAGATTATTCTTCCTAACTCCAGGCCTGGCGTTCTATCCAGCGTGCCACCTAGCTTCCCCTTAAAAACTTAGGGGATAGTTAACTATTCATCAGTTATTTGAGTATTTATTAAACACTTATTATGAGCCAGGTAGTGTTCATTACTAGGTTTAGAAAGAAGCAAAACCAGTCTCTACCCTCAAGGAACTCGTATTTAATGAAGACGACAACATATAAATCAGAATACATAAGATGAAATCAGAATAGGATAAAATAGCTTTAGAAAGAATGGCAATAATAGCTGGGGAAAATAGGAGAGGAGGAGTTAGTGCTTGGTTTAAGTCTTAAAGGAAGCTAAGGGATTTAAGATTCAGAAGTTGAGAGAGGAACATTCCAAGCATGAGGAATAGCAAGTGCAAAGTCTCTGAGGTGAGAGATGGAATGTTTTGTGTGGCAAACATCAAGTAGGCTAGACTTGTTAAAACATCAAATACATGGATGGGAGTAGAATATAAAAATATTAGAAAGGTAGGAGGGAAGAAGTTGTGAGAGCCTTCAATGCCAAAAGAATTAATATTTAATCACAGAGGTAATCACAGAGATTCTGTTGTATAGGGAAGAGAGAACATGGTTAGACCTAAATGTTGGGAAAATCACTTTAGCAGTGGAAGATGGATCAGAATGGGGAGAGACTGGCAGGCAAGGAAATATATTTGAAAGCTAGTGAAATAGTCCAGTTGGGAGATGATGAGTCTGAACTTAGGTAGTGGCTATGTGAGTGGTAAAAAGAGGATATAAAATTGTGAGAATTTTGTGGAGATGGAAATTCCAATATTCACAAGAAGTTACAAGATTTGGTAGCTCACTAGATATGCAGAACGAATAAGAGAGGAGTCCAGGATAGTTGAAATGCAAATTGAAATGATGGTGGCAACCTTCATTGTAATAGAGTCCAAAGCTAGGAGAATTAGGAAGGATAGATCCAATCGGCCGACATTTATTTGGGATAAGGGAATAAGACATTCAAGAGTAGAGAATAGTGTAGAATTGAAATGGTTCACAAAGAAGTCAAGATCGGGAAGAGAGATTACAGCTGGAGCAGGGGTGATAAGTCTGGTTTAATACTGAAGGATGAAGAGACAAGAAGTCATAAGTGAGGATAAAGAGTAGATTTAGGAGAAAGGGATAGGGGGAAAATGTAAAGATAAAAAGATTTTGAATAGATAAAGCTAATTCAGGGCTCTTAACATGGAAGGAACATTTGAGGGTGATTGCAAGATCAAGACTATGGCTACCCCTGAGTAGCTCAGGTAAAGTTTAGGAATAAATCATGGGAGCTGAGTAGGTTGAAGCATTGGATACTTAAGGTATTAGATGGAACATCAGTATACATTAAAATAAAGGAAGGAGATGGGGTAGAGAGGAAGATTGTGAATCAAGCACTGATTTCATTGAGAAAGGAGGAAGAAGGGGGCAGCTAAGTGGCTCAGTGGATAGAGAGCCAAGCCTAGAGATGGGAGGTTCTGGTTCAAATCTGGCCTCAGACACTTCCTAGCCGTGTGACCCTGGGCAAATCATTTAACCTCCATTGCCTAGCCCTTACCGCTCTTCTGCCGTGGAATCAATACACAGTATTGATTCTAAGACAGAAGTAAGAGTTTAATTTTTTTTTTTAAAGGTGGGAGAAAGTTCTGGGTGTTTGTTAGTAGTTAATTGTTACCAGAATCTATACTGGGTAATAAATTTGGATTGAAGGAATCTCAAAACAATCTGCTGAGTGATGGTGGTGAAGAGAGTCTGATACTGGCATGGGAAGCAGAATACTCCTACCCATCCACAATCGCCAGTGAGCCAGGCATAAAGTAATGAGTGAGAATTCAACAAGAACTAGAAAGGTACTTTCTCAGTTAATTCCGAAAGAAGAAGAAAATAGGAAAAGAGGTTTAAGATGAAAGCAAGTTTGTTAATTATCAAGGAAGCATTACAGGGGGCAGATTTGTGGGGAGTGGCAGACATTGAGGAGAGAAGGTAGGGAATGAGAGAGTGGACAGTTGAGGTTAGGGAGTGGGACTTGTTCTTCAGCAACCAAGAATTCTGAGTCACAAGGATGGAGAGAGGAGCAGGTATACTATGCTATTATTGGGGAATGAGTCCATGCAGAGTAAGAGTGAGGTCTGCCAATTAAAGGCTGGTGATGTTTTGTCCTAATCCAGAAGTCCCACTCAGAGAAGGATTTATCTGGCCTGGAAGCCTAGCAGGCACAGGTAGGAGGTGTCCTAGTCTGAAAGCCACCCCCACCCTCACCCTCCCAAACATATATCTCTGTCCAGAAGGACCTGACCAAATTGTATCAAGGTAAAGGTGGTAGTGGTCTATCTATACTGGAAGTGACAACATAACAAGCCTTAGAAGTATGTAATTATTATAAGAATCATAGTTTCCATTATATCATTGCTTGTCTTCTATACTGTCACAACTAAGTCATTTTGTTGTTGTTCAGTCATTCCAACTCTTTGTGACCCATGGACCATAGCTAGCCCATGGTGTGGTGTTTTCTTGGCAAAGATACTAGAGTGGTTGGCCATTTCTTTCCCCAGTGGATACAATGGATGCTTTTATCAAGCAATCAGAGGTTAAGTCTGTGCCCAAAGTCACACATTTCGGAAGTGTCTGAGGCTAGATTTGAACTCATATCTTTCTGACTCCAGGTCCAGTGCTCTAACCACTGAACTACAGCTGCCTCTAACTGAATCTTAACCTAAAAAAAAAAAAAAAAAAAAAAGACAAACCCTAACCCCAAACTGTAGCAGCACAATTGAACACTGGAAACCTGGAAGCCAATCGGTGTATTTTTTTATCTACAGCTGGTCACTCTGAACTGGAATAAGTTGAGGCATAAGTACAATGTGAATGTGGAAGAAAGATCTGCAGAAACATTTCATCATCTCTGGGAACAGAAGCAAGAAACTATCATGAGTTCTATCATCTTCCTCATTCTTCAGTACAGCAATAAGCTACCCTTGCTTGTGAAATACAAGCCTAGATCTGGTCTACCACTGGTATGGAAATTCAAACAATACTCTCCTTTGGCCTCAGTGTCTCCATAGCCAGCCTTCTGAGGCAGTAGTAACAGCAAACCTGTTTTCAGTTAGCAATCTAGAGGAACAATTTCAAAATTTCAGAGGAAAAAAAAAGTGTTACTGAAAATCTCCTTACTGTCTAATTTGATCAGGAAGCTAAAATTAGGATTTCGTTCAATGAAAAAGACCTGGGGCTCTGTTTGGATAAAGCTGCTTGGATGCAAACCCAAACACCACTGTGTTGTGGCAGGCCAGTTAATAAGGGTCACCGATATTAACTACGCTCCTGCATCCTTCTTTGTGTAGGTTAGTGTTTCAATGTTTTAAGCCAATGAATCACCCCCAAAATGCTGTTTTTTATTTGGAAAACCCTGGTAACTCAATAAGGCATTTCACTTTTATCTGTCCGTAGAAATATTATTGGGGGCCCTGGCAGAGAGCAAACCCTAAGAAATTAGATCCATATGTATGCTACAATAAAAATCGGCCCTTACATTATTGCTGATCATAGGAATTCAGTGTTTATAATTTACATTCTTTCCCATACTTTTCTGTTTTTCAGAAGTGAAGAGCAGAGGTTTATGGCCTTCCCAGATCATAAATCAGATTCCTGAGGGCAGAGGGAGCTACAGGCTGCCCCCTGGTGTGAGGAATTGTCTACCCCAAGCTTAGGAGCAGTTTCAGAACAGAATCTTTACAAAGGCACTAGGAAAAGATGTCAAAACAAAATACAGAAGGAGTTTTGGAAACCAGTCTTGAATCACTTTTAAAAGGCCACAGAAAGGAGTGATGTCAAACCCAGAGGCAGATTCTGCTTGCCACAAGACATAAGAAAAGCTCTGGGCTGACTTAATGAAGGGTTACACCTATTACTCTTTCCACTGAGGACATGTCCAGTTAATTGCAAATGAAGCCAACATCTGGAGAGCTGCTTGGTGGTGGAGCCATCTATAAAAATTAGAGTCTGAGATCATCAGGCCCCAACTAGTCTGGGGGTAGAAAGAGGGAGTAGTCTTAAGTACTGGGCTGTCCAGGGCTACAAGTGATCGGAGAGAGGAAAAAGAGACAGTAAAATAGTCAGTGTACTTGGGAGTCCTCAGAAGGGCTTTGTCTAAGTCACTGGCCCACCCCCACTTCTGCTATTACCCCAAAGGCTTTTGACCACTATTATAGAAATCAAGAGGTCTCTAAAGGTTTTGGGGGGGAATTTTGCTTTCCCCAGGCTGAATCCTTAAAATTCATAATCAATCCCTGATGTGTACAGTCAGTGAAGAAAATGAACCAAAGTTTGGTTTTGCCAGGTTACTGGGAATGAGGTTTACAATCCAGATTTTCCAATGGGGACTGTGCTATATAAATCCTGCCTGTAACTTGATAGTGTAATTAAAGTTATTGTATGCATACTTTATTCATGAAAATACTTTTGGTTCTTTATTCCCAGATTTTTTACTAAAAAAAAAAAAAAAAAAACCCACAACTCCAAACCTTACAAACCTCTCTTCCGGAAAAGAGCAGAGTTGGACAACTTAAATGGTGACACCCATCAGCTGTATTCCAAAGAGGGTAAGGGAGCCACATGCTCAGCATCATGGTGACCCAGGCTCAAAAAGCAGGCCAGGCAGCCATCAGTAGCAGGGCTACATACCTCCACTACTCAGTCCTTTCACTGCTGAGGAGGCATTTGTTGGAGCTTCAGTGTTTACAGGCACCCTGGAGCATGATTTCCAAGATCAGTAACAAAGAATGAAAGATAATTAATACTCAGGGCACAATGAGCACAGGGCCCACTACTGTTCTGGAGCAGAGAAGGTTGCATCAGCTGTGAAAGCAAAGACCTCAGGCAATTTCTATTATCTGAATGATGCCACTGTACTCAGTCACATCCATGGGAAAAGGAATTGACTTGCCAACATCCTCCTCTTTGCTCCAAAAAGAAAATAATGCTATATAGGCCAAGAGTGAATTTTTCAATGTCCACATTTAGAAAACATTCATATCCCTCTCAAACCAACCAGTTATTCTAATATACAAAGAGTTTGAATTCAATTCAATTTGACAAACATTTATTAAGCACCTACCATGTGCATTGCGCTGTGCTAGGTGCTGAGAATACAATGATTTAACAAGACAAAGTTCCTGCCCTCAAAGAGCTTACAATCTAGAAGTAGGTAAGACAAATCCACAAATAACTATAATACAAGTTATATGATAAATGCATAGGATAAGCCCAAAGTCATTGGCAATGAGACCTTTGGAAAGAGAGATCATTTGTAACTGAGGGGTGCTAGTGGTATCAGGGAAGGCTTGACAGAGGAGACACTTGAACTTGGACCTTAAAGGAGAATTCAGTAGGTGGGGTATGGAGGCAGAGTCCATTCCAAGCGCTGGGCACAGCATGTACAAAAAGCATGCAGTCAAGTAATCTGGTTTGGCTGGAACACAGTGTGTGAAGAGGAGAAGATAGTAATTTGGAAAGGACGGCTGGCACCCAGTCATGGAAATTCGTGGAGGCCAACCTAAGGAGTTCTATGTTTTATCCTAAGGGAAATAGGGAGCAACAGAAGGCTTTTGAGCAGAGGAATCACAGCTACAAAGTTGTACATTAAAAAGACTTCACTGGCAGTTATGGGGCACATGGATTTGAAAGGTTAAAGACTAAAGGCAGAACAGTAAGGAAACAGTTGATAGTTCTGGTGAGAGCTAAATGCTATTAACAATTACATCTATGCAATACATACTAGGATTACCCCGAGAGATGTGGCATGTGAGATTTTGGACATGTTGAAAACCACAAAGTTATGTGAAGAGCAAGACAACAAACAAGCTCCTGTATGTATGCTAAGCAGCTTCAAAATCCATGTGGCAGGTTGCAGTGGTGGAACAAGGGTATAAAAAAAAAAGGTCACTGATTAATTGAGAAGTAGAGATTAAAGGCAGTATTAAATGAATAGCTTTTAGGATCATGTCAGTTCTTGTAATTTAGGATTCCCCCAAATTAAAAAATAATTCGTGTCCAACAAATTGTTTTTGCCTTGGAGCTGACAATACTGCCTCTTAAAATTCACAAGACTTGAACAGGAAAGCAGAATAAAATATTTATCATCTATAGGTCATATTTATTTAGCCAAAAAGAACATGACCTAAAAAATACCATAATCTTTCCTGATAGTAACCCTCAATACTTTTGCTATAATGGAATAATAAAGAATGTGACTTTTAAAAAATTGGTCCAACCTTCTTAGCCAATGGGGAATTACTAACTCAGAAAAAGGTCAAAATAAAAAATACTAGACACACATACAAGACACACATATATGCTAATTTATTCAATGTTTAATGAGCACCTACTATGTGCAAGGCACAAGGAAGGGAGTTATGTGCATTGCTTAATGAATCATTTTCAAATAGGGTTCTGAGCTATTGCCAAAAAGTACTTTCAGTGTCAGAATTGACAAAGGGACATTTTCATAGTATATCCCTAGTATATCTGCTGCTTCTTTTGATAACATCACCTATTAAATAAAAAGGAATATCATCAAAATGAGTGGCTCTATTAAACAAAAGGAGGATATAACATCAGAACTTCTTTCCTAGTAGTTGATGAACACAATTCATTTAGGCAATTAGGCACAGGGAATGATTCTGCTTCTCCATCTTTAAAGCTTTTCCTCCATTATTGGTTCTCAGGGGTTAGTTTTCCCTGTTCACTTGGAGTTTTCAGCCTCCTTTTCAGTGGCTGGGTTCTCCCCACCTCCAACAACCAACTTCATTCTGGACTGAATGAGTCAACCAAAAGAAATAGGCAAGAGTAGTTCTTAGCAGTCAAAATCAAATGCCAGATGAAAAAGACACTTGAAATGCTATCCAGTAGTCCAAAGAAGATATCAATACTGAACCTGTTTAGTATTTGGGAAAGAATTTGATTTCACTTTTCTTTGGTGACTACTCTACTTACTCTAACATACTGGAAAATCAGGCCTAATGAAAAGGACAGACAAGCCTTTATTTTTCATGACCAAAATGCTTCAAAAAGCAATAAAACTTCCTGGCATCCCAGTGAGATAAGTAAACTAAATTTCATTTTATAGATGAGAAAAACAGACATGGGAAAAGTGGTGAGAAGTATGGAAAGATTGGGGACAGGGAAAAAAGCAAAACAAAACAAAAAAAACCCAAACCAAACACTAGTATTTAACACTTTTTTGCAAGTACCACTAACAGAAGAAAATGCATAAAAAATTCTCATTCTCAGTCATGTCTGGAACAAGTGTTTCCCCTCAAGGGTAGTCAATGTATGGCCCTGTAAAAAATGGGATAAATGCTTTAAAAATCAAATCACTATAGCTATCAAGTGACAACTTTAAAGCATTTTATTCTATTTTTGGTAACGTGAAGTCCA
Organism: Gracilinanus agilis; assembly: GCF_016433145.1. Lineage (NCBI taxonomy): Eukaryota > Metazoa > Chordata > Mammalia > Didelphimorphia > Didelphidae > Gracilinanus > Gracilinanus agilis. The sequence continues at coordinate 634,732,269 of NC_058130.1, read as the reverse complement.
TATCCATGGAAACGGGGGTAGAAAAGGCCAGTTTCAGCCAGTGGTGTTGCTGTCAGAGCAAAAGGAAATCTTAGCTGTGGCTTTGGCCAACCAGAGAAAGGTTTTTTTGTTTTTTGTTGTTGTTTTTTTTTTTTGCAACCACCATATAAGTCATGAAAAACTCTTACTTGAAGGGGGAAAAAAGCTTTGATTCAAAGAGGGAAAGCAATACAGAAATCATGAGACCATTTCCTTTAATATTCTGCTACTTTCCTGGCTGCTCCAGGCTGAGCTGAGGAAGAATGATCTCTAAGCCTTGCCCTGTACAGTATGGTGAGATTTACCACCTGTTCCACAGGTGCCTCCTTCTCTAATTTCCTCTGTTCAAGTTTTAAAATGAAAATAAATCAGGTAAAAGGTTCTGGAACACAAACATGTTGCACTGGTACCACACTTGACTAATCAGGAAAATTAACTTCCACATGCAGCCAGTGGTGTACCACATGCTTAGAGCAAAGGGGGGTAATGGGTATGGACATGGAACACTATGAGATTGAAAAGCAAAATGCAGGAATTAAAAATGTTTCTAGTTCTCTTCTGCCATCCTCGTGTGTTATAACACTTAACATTTTTTAGTGGAGGAAAACACAGGAGCTTCTAAGTCAAAATAATTCTTATATTATACAACTATTTTTTAAAAATTAAGAATAGGCATTTGGTGGGCTCTAGGAAGTATTTTAGTGAAACACATACTTCTTTTCCTATTTTCAAATCTTGTTTGGGAATGGTGCGGATTTGTTTAAAGCACTTAAAAGCATAATGCTTGTGACCAATCACTACAACTTCCCTTTGTTAAATTTCTTACAATTAAGTTATCCCAAGGACAACGTGTCTCCTGATGTCTTGTGTACTTAATAAGTCTGGCTGGTAGACTGGTCTTGTATAGCCCATATCCAAGTTGTCTCTAAGAGGCACAGAGCACAGGAAGTGACCCCAGGCTTGCTTGATTCATTTAACCCTTTCACCTCAGAATTCTTTTGCAGAAAAAGAAAAACATGACCCATCTATTACTAAAGGTTTCCTTGTGGAGGGAGGAAAGAGGGAGAAGACATTTGAACATCTGTATTCTACAAAATGTGGGAACAAATGGATTTCTTTCAGCAAGACTACATTGAAAGGTCAATGGTCAATCATCCATGCATTGACCACTTATTAGGAAAAAAACTCAACTTGATTGATGAAATCATCATCATAGTCATAAACAACAAAAATGTTGTTTATCTGTCATTGAAAACAGGATATCTAATATAGTCATGATACCTACAGGTCTATGTAAATTATAGCAATTTCTTGGAAGCAGATTGAAGATCCATTTAAGTTTTTAAAAAGAAATTGTTTTATTTAAAACTGGCATCCGGTGGGGGAGAAGGTGAACCATAAAGGTAAATGTTCTACAAAGAATGGTGAGGATGACAGGATAATATACTTACCAGCACCTCCCATGTGACTAAAAGACATACTTAATGCCAGCCATTATACCGTGGAAAGAAAACAACGAAAGTTAAAATGTAAAAGGCACCTGGCTATGGACAGGAACCATTGGTCACTGTCTTTGTAACAGAGTTGATTATGTATTGTAAGAGAAGGTTGAACAAACAGTATCTTGTATGGAACAATAAAAAAGGCCTGGATATGAAGTCCAATATACTCTCCATACAATTAGCCCTCTCTATAGGTTCATGGATTTCTGACATTGGAGTAATTGTTGTTTTTTTAAGGTAACGCATCAACAATTAAAAAAAAAAAAAGTTCCCATTTTTTCCCTTGAGGAAAATGATTCCTACAATACCTACAAAAGGCTTTAGGTGTTGCCACTGCAGAGGAGTTGACAGTAGAGAGGCTCAAAGATATCAACAAATGTATAAAAATAAAGTAACTGAGTGAAAAACAAAATTGGTGACTGGTCCATTTCCCTTGGGGCTCATGTTCTTGCCTGAAGGAACAGATCTGAAATCTATTATGGGCCCCTCACCCTAAATTTGCTTCTTGGCAAGGGTGAAGAAACAGCTCCATCTCCCTTTGGATATACTGTGCCACTCCTGGGGACAGAAGAGGGCAGCATAGAAGGTAGAAGAGACCAGGGAATGGCAAGGGGTGGCAAGCAATGATCTGAAATACAGGATCCAGGTGAAACAGAAGATTAGCCTTCCCTCAAGGACTCCCCCACTCCAAGTCTATTTTCCTTCCCCTCCTCTGGTCTTCTCTATGCATATTAACCTCTTAGCAGGGAAGTTAGAACTAGTCCAGTGTCACTCTCAATTCTAGGCACTCTCTGGAACATCTTTGATAAACCAGGGTTTTTGTTTTATTATTTCTTCCCAACTCCATTGGTTACTTTTGATTTAGAATGGCGATTCCTTCTTCTGGAAGAATGGCTTTCATTATTTCCCGCATGTTTGGGTGGGCTCTCTTCAGTACCTAGCCAAAGGAATCACAACACATTGTCATTTCCTAAGACCTAGTTCAAAATGTTTCCTCTTGTGATTTCTGGATTTCTTCCTTTGAACTGCCAATGCTGAGGAGGTGTAATCTATTTAGTTGATACAAGCACTCCATCTAGTGGCCTTTTGAATAAGTTTAGAGATGGCAACTCTAGTATTATAAATACAAGCTCAGAATTTTTGAGCTAGAAGCACGCTTAGAAGTTATTTTGCTCCATCTCTTTCTGCTCCATGGGAAAAAACTGAGGTTCAGAGGGGTTAAATGACATGCCAATAGTCAATATGCTATTTGTATAGTCATCTTGTGCCCTTTCTATTTGACTGTCATGCTAAACAACTTTGATGCTCAGGAAAAATTAAAAGAGGTTTCTATAATCAATAGGTCAAGGTATGCAAGGCTAGAGGTGATAAATGTATTTTATGGGGCAAGTAAGGGCAATTAAAAACAAAACTCCCAGTCATTCCCTAGGCCACATATGGTAACCATCCCTAACTCTATCCCCCAAAGACGAATAATCTAGATTACTCTTTACTTGGATTAAAGGATGATCAAAATTTAAGGAATTTATTTTATGTGCAGAAATGTTTTTACTCCTTCATCACATAATTATAAAGTACTATGGATAAAGCACTGTAACTAGGTGTATTGGGGGATAAAGAAAAGATTAAAAGATAGTTTCTAAACGTGGAAATGGCCACACTACTTTTTCCCTATAATTGTTTTAGTGTTTTTATTTAGTAGCCATCATTATCAAAAAGTAAACAAAATCACTACCAAAGACTGCTCCAGTACATTGTGATCCTACTTATGGACATTCAACTGAGGTGATGCCCCAGAAAAAATATTCAGTACCTCTCTGTACATGTGATATCTATAGCAATACAGGAGGCAATTTAATCTTTAATTAATGGAGAAAAGATACCAATGAAGAAATCTTTTTTTGTTTGTCTTAAAGAAAGTACAGGAACCAATAAGTCATCAGAGGTTAAAAGAATACCTTTTGTAAACTTAGAATGAAGCCAGGAGACATCTGAACTGTAGGGGCTATCTTCACACTCAGAATATGTCTAGAGAAAAGAAAAACTTGGTTAAGTGTTCTCACAGATTTCCAGGAAGGAGGCACAGTAAAAAGCAGCAGGCCCAGGTGCTTTTGTTCCAAGTCACATCCCTGCTATTCAATGTGTATGTATTGTACAAGTGAGGGAAAATAAAGAAACCTCCTTGTACTTCTCCTCAACTATAAAAATGTGCACCATATCAATGTGAACTGTCCATTATTAAAGCTGGGAAGGGTCTTACATTAATTAGGTGCAGTGTGCTCATTTCAGAGATGAGGAAAGTCAAGTTTGGAGAAATGAATTGCCTAAGGAGACACAACTACTTAGCATAAGTTGCTAGGTTTAGTTGTAGGAATGCAGGGTACTTGAGATTGCCTTAGACTTATAAAAAGATCCAAAGATGCTCTTACTGTTACTTTTTTTAAACCTCAGTTGTGCACACTGCTTTATTAGCACTATATTAATTTACTTCTTAATTCAGTTCTACATACTATCTTATTTGATCCTCAATCATCCCAGGAGGCTGGCAGCAGGTATTATTACCCTGGTTTTATAGAGAGTTAAAATGAGGCAGAGGGTAAATAATTTGCCCACTGAAGAAGCTGACAGGTGACACAGCAAGAACTAGGAACCAGGGTTCGGGTTCTGACTCTTCTATTCTTCCCATGACTTGTATAACCACTGTGTGAATTCCAAACTATAGTCATAGAATAAATTAAAAATTCTAAGATCACTGGAAAGGGCATTTCTGCTCTATGTATGAAAACAGCTTCTTGAGAATGCTGTTTCAGTCAGTTCTTTCAGTATCAGGTTTGAATGAAATCCTAGAACAGTGATGGTGAACCTATGGCATGAGTACCAAAGATGGCATGCAGTGTGCTCTCTGTGGGCACTTGTGCCACCCCCCATCCGCCTACAAAGTTCATTACTATGTTACTAAAAAGGCAGAGGGACTTGGACAGAGCTGCTCCCCTCCCCTTTCCCACAGTGCCTGATGACATTGTTTCACATCCCCTGCCCCTCTGCCTAACAGCCAATGGGAGCACAAGGGGGATAAGGTAAGTGGCTCACAGGCGGCAGAGCTGGAGGGAAGCAGAGTGCTTAGGCCGCTCCCCTCCCACTCTTCACTCCTCTACCCAGCAGCCCTGTGTGGAGTAAGGGGAGCTGGGGGAGGGGCATACTCAGCATGTGGAGGGGCATGGCACACGATCTCAGGGGAAGGGGCACAGCACTTGATGGGGGGGGGGGCAGGGGGGAGGGCCAGCACACTGTCTCTAAAAGGTTCATCATCACTGCCCTAAGAGGGAGAGTACTAATGAGATGTTTAGTAATGAGAATAACCACCACCAAAATTGTTCACTTAACATTGGGCTTTGAGGTTTGCAAAGTGCTTTCCTCACAAAAGCCCTCTGTGACTAGTCAGGCAAATATGATCTTCCTCATCTACAGAGGAGGAAACTGAGTCTCTAGGATGTACAGTGACTTGTCCAAGGTCATTTGTAGTAAGTGCCTGAGGGGGGATGTGTACCCAGATCTTATGACTCCAAGTCCCACATGGCTCTCTCTGTACCATGCCATTCAGCCCTGACAGTATGATAAAATCTTGTTTTCTTTTTTACATTATTAAGCTCCCAATTAGAGTATTACACAAAAGGGGATCACTTAAAACAAAATATCATCACTCTCCCTTTCATACCTTTTCTCGGTGACCACAGTGCTCTGCATACCAAACCATACCATATAAACACAGGAAAGTAGTAAAAGCCTACAAATGAAAAACAGATAAAACACTGTGACTAGGCATATAAGCATTTAGAACAGAAACACAAGGCGTTTTTTTAAGAGCTATTTAAAAAAACATTACTGCCAAGACACTTAGTCAAAAGATCTGGGTTCAAATCTAAAGTTCAAAATCTTCAGAGAAATCACCAGGTCAAACCAGAATCTAACAGAGTAAAACACATGAACTAAGTAACCTCCCTCCCTCTAACCCAACTCTATTTAAAGCTCAAAAGGAACTTAGAAAAAATTTGTTCTAAGCCCAACCTCCACGCATTTGAGAAATAAGAAAACTGAGGTCAAGGCAGGTGATGATAGGTTCCAAAGTCCAATAAGTAAAAATAACATCAGAATCTGAACTTGGGTCCTATCAAAATTTGGTGCTCCACTACATCATTCTCTTTTAGAAGAGCCAAACATATTAAATGGCCTAGAAATATATATTTTTTTAAAGTTTTATTTAGAATAATAAGTTAAGGTTTATGGAGGAAAAATCTACCATCCCTGTTACCATCCAAACCAACTATTACTAGTGAAGTAGGCATGCCAGCCAGGCTGAATGTAGTATCAAGTAATTCTAAGAGAGAGATGAGGTCATGTGCCAGGTATGACAAACTACTTCCTCTGCCTAGATTACTACTACCTCCCCTTAGCACAGTGTCTAACACATAATAGGTGCTTAATAAATGTTTATTGATTGACTGATTGGAAGTAGCTTGTAATTCAAGAATCTCCAAGAAGAACTTTGCTCAGTCCCCTACCCCAAACCACTGGCCTGACTTTAAGCCTGGCCCCAGAGTCTTTATTCAAGGAAACAATCCTAATATAGATGGGGCCTAGCAAATGCCTCTGCCCCATCTTCTCAGTGGTCAGTTACTGAAAACCCAGAAAAGAAAGTTCTTACCACTGGAGTCCACAGGTATGGATTTATCAATGAAAATGTCACTAAAAAGGATGCATTTTCATCTGCTTTGCACTTTCAGACCCACTGGACATTTCCATCTAACTTGCAGCTGAAATCTCCTTTATGTATTGTCTCTTCCTATCAGAATGTAAGATCCTGGAGGGAAAAGTCTAAGAAAACTCTAAAACTTCAAGTCTGATATGGCTTCCTGACCCAAACATGTGAGCTTTGTCTTTTCCTCAAACTCAACATGTTTCTGGATAATAAATGTCTTCCTCCTAAGATCAGGATCTCCTAACTATCCTAGGCCCTTAATGATGTGCAATTATTGCCAAGCCACTCAGAAACTTTGTGTCACCTTTAACTTTTTTTCTCCTTATTCACATATCAATGTTATTATGACAGCCCATGATTTCAAGAATATCAAATGCTAAGAGGAAGAGAAAATTTATAGAGGAGGTTTCAGCTGCAAATGAGCTGGACAGACTGATTCTAACCTCCATTATGTCTGTTTTTTCCATTCCTGTTGCAACCACTCAAGTTTCAGAGCTTCATAACCTCTTCTTTGGACTATAATATCATAACACCGTTCCAACTGATCATCCCACTCTCGGTATCTCCTCTTCCATTCATCCTACATACAATCTTAGTTAAGGTATCCCCCTACTCAAAAATCTTCAATGACTTCCCACTGTCTATAAAGTCTAAATTTCATAGTCTACCAAGTTCTGGCCTCAGTCTGACTTCTCAGATTTATCTCATACTATTATCCCATAAGTATTCTGTGCTTTGACAAACTGGTTATTATTATTTTTTTGCTATTCCACAATGTATCCAGTACTTCCTGGTCTTAGCTATTTCCTTTTTCTTGAAAGATATCTTTATACAGCTCTCCCTGGTGAAATCTGACATCCTTCAAAGTTTGACTCCTGAGGCTTCAGTCAAATGTGAGTTGTTCCTTCTTTGAAATCCCATCGAGTTTTCATCATACTGCTCTTATGGCACTTATCATAATCTACTTTGTACTGTAGTGATTTGTATTAATCACTTTATCTCCCATAAGTTGCTTGAGAATAGAGACTGTCTTACATAGTATACTTCTCACTCACAATATTCCATGACTAGCAGGAACTTAAGATTTATCAAATTAAAGTTCAAAAGTGTCTTCTTTGCCTGCATGTAGGATAGTAAGCAACCTCAGATATTTTGCCTATTGTAATATTAAATATCTTTAGGGAAGGCTACCTTCCCTCTTGGGAACCTTATCCATCGTAACAACTCAGAAATTTCTTCCTTAAAGCAAATCTAAATCTCTTCTCTTTCATTTCTTCTTGGCATACTTTAGTGGATCTAGAAGGCAACTCCCAATTCATTCCAAGGCCTTCTTCTTCAGGGTGAATAATTCACATGTGTTTAACCTTTTATGGAATTAGAATTTCAAAGTTGGAAGGAAACTTGAATCATCTCTAGTTTCTTTATTTTTTTTTAAAAAGTGAAGAAAGTAGGCCTAGAACATTTGAATAAATCTAGGCTACCTGTTTCTAGGTCAAAGTCAAATTTGGATCAAAGTTTTAGCTTTGTTGGGCAATTCTTTCTTTTGAAAAAGGCAGTATATTTAATCAAAACAGTCACCAGCCATGCATCATATCCAATGTTCACAACAAAGATATAGGATAAATCACCAAGAACCATGTAGCCTACTTTCTGGTTTTGTCTACAGCACTGTACTAATACCTAGCAAGTGGTATAAAAGAGAGATAAAACAAGGTATTTTGTTTACTCTTCACTTGCCCCCTATCTGTGAAATGGGGATAATGGCATTTGACACCCTTTCTCAAAGGGGTGTTAGAATGACATATGTCTATAAGAAGCCCATCTGCCAGGTAAGAGAAGAGATACTACGACTTCACTCATGAATTCTGCCTAGCCACTTGTGCAAATTGAAACTGGCTATTGAAAATATTGCTAAGGCTAAAAAGAAATTAAGTAATGAACTTGAAAAAGACTATTAAAATAAAAAATATATACCATTTTGAAGCTATTGATTAATAATCACCAAAGATGCTAAGTGATTTCTTTGGGTCAGGTACTATGCTACTAGGTGCTAGAAATTCCAACCATCTCTGCCCTCAAGGAGATTATATTCTCTCAGGAGAGACAATGTGTAATTTAAGTACAGATAAGACATATACAAGGTGAACTCCTCAACAAGGGCATACTTTGAAAAGGGAAGTCTAGAAGAGGGGTTTGTTTGGGAGGAAAAATAATTTGTTTTGGACATGTTGAGTGTGTGGCATCTATGGAACATACAGCTTGAAAGAGGAACACCACAAGCAGTAGTGAAGGGATTAGAAAAAGCTTCATGTAGAAGATGGTCCTTGAGTTGAGTCTTTGAGGAAACAAGGGATTCTATGAGCTAGAGGTGAGGAAGAAGTACATGCTAGGCACAGGAGTCAAAGAGTCCAGACACAGGAAATGGAGTGTAGTATGTTAGAAATAGCAAGGTCATTTTACCTAGGATGTAGAGTGGGAGAAGGAAGTAATGTATTACAAGGCTGAGAAGATAGGCTGCTTGTGCAGGGTTTTAAAAGCTAAACAGATCAGTTGATATCTTATCTTGGAAGTACTGCAGTCTGAGTACTGAAGTTACCTGGGGAGATAATTGATTAAGGAAAATCACTCTGGTAGCTTTGTGGAGCAAGGACTGAAGCAGAAAGAGACTTGAGGCAGGAAGATCAATTAAGAAGCCATTTCAATAGTCTGGGTGAGAAAGATAAAAGCCTGAACTAAGGAGGTGGCTGTGGGAGTAGTTAGAATGGGACAGATGAGAGATTTGCTGTGGAGATAAAAGTGAAAGGATTCGATAATTCACTGGATCTGTGGGGTTGTGAAGAACAGAGAAGACTCAAGAATAACCCCAAGGTTACAAACCTGGAAGACTGGAAATATGGGGAAATCCGCCATAGGGAACACTTCAAATCAAGAAGTTTGGAAGAGGAGGGAAAAGATAATTAGTGTTTTGGACATGTTGAGTATGTGGCATCTATGCTGCCACATCAGGCACGCAGCTTAAAATGTCCTACAGCTAGTAATATAGGACAGTAACTCAGGGTAGAGACTGCGATTTGATAATCAGATTTGGGTGCTGTGTGTATAAAAATGGCAATTAAACTAGAGGAAGATGATGAAGTCACCAAGTGAGAGTGTAGAGAACAAATGACCCATGATAGGACCTCAGGGGAGTATCCACACTTAAGTGGTATTATGTGGATATTAAGCCAGCAAAGGAAACTAAGGAGTGAATAAAGAGGCAGAGAGGAAAACAAAGAGAATTGTGTCACAAAAGCCTAGAATGGCTTTTCCAAGAAAAGAAGATGAACAATAATGTCAAATGTTACGAAAAGATCCAGAAAGATGAAGATTGAGAAAAGACTATCAGATATGGCAATTAAGATATCAACAGTAACTTTGTAGAGTGATTTCAACTGAGTGATGAAATCAGAAGCTAGAAGGCAAAGATTTAAGAAACAAAAGAACAGGAAGTACAGAGGCAATAAGTATAACTAGTTTTTTTTAGTTTGGCTGAGAAAGATAAGAGAAAAATAAGATGATGGTCTGAGGAGACGGTATGGGCTACTAAGGGTTTTTTAAAGCCAGAGAAGATTTGGACATTTTGTAGGCAATAGAAAGAATAAGGGATAGATAGGGAAGATGCTAAAGATTAACAAGGGGAAGACAATTGAGGGGGTAATTTACTGGAGAAGACAGGAAGGGGATGAGATCAAAGGATCACATAGAAGTAGCAGCCTTTGTGAGAAGAAAGGCTGGCCCATTTTTAAGAAACTTTAAAATTAAAAAAGTGTTCTCCCCATAACAATCTTGTGAGGTAGACAGTACAAGTTATCAACTTAATGAACCAAGAAACTCATATAGTCAGGAGACTAAGTTTCAAAGTCTGGTTTTATAAAAAGGTCTAGTGGCCACTGGCAGATGTTTATTGCCTGGTATAAAGTAGGTGCTTAAATAAATGTTTGTGGAACAAATGATTTGTCTTACAACATAAGACCACAAAAGATATATTGTTGTCACAGACAAACTTACCATCTCTATGGGGAAAACAAGGAGAGAGATCCATTTTATACTTGTCACAAGAGACAAAAGCCTGTAATTCATGGGTTTGCCCTCGCACCTGTGAAGCCTACGCAAGCACCCACTAATTTGTCAAAGCCAGAATGTAAAACAGCAATTGCACAGACCTCTTCTTTGTTTAGGGAAAAGAAAGAAAAAAGCTCCACATTGTATGTAATCCTACACACATTACACCAACTATAGCTGCTAATGAAGGTAGCAGGAATTTTAGCTTTCACTTTATGGTAATGAGCATTTACATCCACAATAATTGGTCACTAAACAATTGCAACTGACCAACTTACTTGGCTCTCATCAGGGATTTTGGGAAATACTGCCTGCCTGCTCCAGAGAGTGTTTCTTTTAGAATTCTAAGGGATATAAGGTTCTTCCAGTTGAATAATATGTAATTCAGACTTCTGCATTAGAGGCCAGCCAAGACCTTTAGTAAAACTCATTTGAAAAACCACGAAGATTCTATTTCTGGGAGCAGCTGGGTAGCTCAGTAGATTGAGAGCCAGGCCTAGAGATGGGAAGTCCTAGGTTCAAATATGGCCTCAGACACTTCCCAGCTGTGTGACCCTGGGCAAGTCACTTGACCTCCCTTGCCTACTCTTACCACTCTTCAGCCTTGGAGTCAATACACAGTATCTGACTCCAAGGCAGAAGGTAAGGGTTTTAAAAAAAAAGATTCTTTTTCTAATTTTTATCAGTCAAACAATCAACATATCACTCTCCTTTCAAGTTGCTTATAATCTAGCTGGAAAGACAAAGACACAGACACACAGAAATTAATTGTCAAGAGAAGACAGTGTCTACTAAATGCCAAATGAGTTTTACTGTTAAGTATTATAGAAATTCACAAGTGGCATGGATATTTGGAGAAAAGGATTTGGGGAAAGGAGTTTTTTTTTAGCCAATGATAACAGAGACAGAATTCCAGGGCAGTCCTGTATAAAGCCTCTGCCTATTATTCCTGAGTATGGGTAGATGAGGATAGAGACTTAAAAGTTAGCAGTCTATGATATGAGGTTGCCATATTTACTTTCTATCTGCTGGCATTTACTTTCAATTGCCTCAGGATCTGTTTTAAGCAAGGAATGGGCATTTTTCTGAATGGGCATTTTTCTGACATGTTATCATGGTTTACCATGAATTCAGTCTAGGTCAATGTGTTTTACTCACATGCGAAGTCTTAAATACCTCAATTGCCTGAGGTCAATCTTAAGATAGTTTCAAGGAGATTTTTTTTTCTATATACTTCTTGGGACAGGTTCCTAGAGGAATATTTTTTAGAGGAGAAACTTTTGAGCTCTATAATTGCAATTTGATGTTCAGTACTATATTAAGCAGAGAAAAAAAAAACAAACAACTTACCACACAAAGAAGCCAGAGCATGACATAAAGTATCTGAGTTTTGGAGAAGAGATCTTGCCCAAATTTTATGCAAACAATCGCTTCCAGGAAACCAATGACTCTAAAGGACAAAAAAAAAAAAAAGTTAAATATTTTGCTGTCTTTTAACAAAGCATAAGGACTAAATAAACGGCATTTTTAAGGAGTGCTTATTTGTCTGTGTGTACAGTCACATTTGGGTCTAGCCTACTGTACACACAGATCAAAGTCTAAAATTGGAGACTCCTAAAGGGTCTCTAGATGCCATCTGGGGTAACTGCTACTCAATTTTGAAATATATCCTTGATAAATGACTGATAGGTTATTCTATCTATACTATAATAATACTACACATGACCAGGAACTAACTCACTTCTTCAAGGTGTAGATCATTCCGTTACTTTACAGCTCTAATTCTTACATAACCTTACCTTTCCACAATGACTATACATGCTATTACTAGATTTTTACAAAAGAAAAAAGTCTGGGGGAGAATAACATGTTTAACCACCTTGGCTGAAAAGACTATGAGAGGCACATCACGAAATAGAAGTGCTTACTAAGAAATGAAAGAGTTGAATGATGTATTTCCAAAATTGAGAAATTAGCAGTTGCAGTTGATGGTTTAGAGATGACTATGGATATGGTCTTTTTCATTGAGAAACATTGCTGGAATACTTAACTAGGTTTTGGTTTTATTATTGTTGAATTATTTATTATAATTAATAAGTTATAGACATTAATGTTGATCTAAGCTTATGAAGACAATAATTTAATCTTATAAGAACTGAGGATTCTAGAAAGAGGTGAGAGAAAGTTTAAGAGAAAAGAAGCTTCTTTAGTTTATTTGATAAATAACTGGTATAGAAGCTCAAAGCTAATTGATTAAGGAGATGTAGGACATATTTCTTAACTGACTTAGAACCTTGAATGAGAATCAATAAGAAAATAGGCTAGTATCAATTAAAGGGCAACTAGGTGTTGCAGTGGATAGAAGGCTGGGCCTGGATTCAAAAGACTCATAGTCTCAAGTTTAAGTCTTGCCTCAGACACTTACTAGCTGTGTGACTCTGGGCAAGTCACTTAACCCTGTTTGCCTCAGTTTCTTCATCTGTAAAATGAGCTGTAGAAGGAAATGGCAAACCACTCCAATATCTTTGCCAAGAAAACCCCAAAATGGGGTCACAAAGAGTCAGAGAGGACTGAAAAACAACAAAAGTAATTAAAGAGAGAAGTGACTATCTAATCTAGATTATATGCATGTTAGGGAAGGGGAGGAACATTGTCTTTAAACTCTATTACACTTAAAAAGTTCTTCATTGTGTCACTCTGCAATCTCTTTCTATTTATGCTGAGCCTGGAGTCAGGAAGATCTGAGCCTAAATCTCAGACATTTACTGTGTGATCCTGGGCAAGTCTTTAGCTTCCCTCAGCCTTAGTTTCCTCATCTGTAAAATGGAGATAATAATAGCACCTACCTAATAGGGTTGTTGTGAATGTTAAATGAGATAATAGTTGTAAAGCATATTATAAACCTTAAAACACTATGTAAACTTTTAAGTGTAAATTATTCATTCTGCTTTTGGGGACTATTAAGAATAAATCGAGTCCTTCTTCCCGCTAATATCTCTTCAAATATTTTAAGATAGCTAATATATTCCCCAAAGTCTTCTATTCTCCAGACTAAATGTGCCCAGTTCCTTTGAATATTTTGTCTCTTTACAAAAGGATCATTGTGGTAGATTTAAACATGGTAGTTTTAAACATTTTTTAAAAGAGAACTTTATGCTTTTGCCCTGCTTCATTAATGTGAAATGTGGATTTAGATTGACTAAAGCATTCATTAAGCACTTACATGCAAAGCACTACAAAATACTGGAGATACAAACAGAAAATTAAGACAATCTCTGCTTTTAAGGAGTTCATATCATAATGGAGGATGTAACATATCTGGAGGGTTTTAGCTGTAAGTCAGATGAAAAAATTCCATGAACCTCAGCAGCAAAGCAAATAATGTTTCTTTAATGTTGCTTCCACTGACATAATACTGTTAGTTTCTAATGTTGAACCATTTGATGGTGTCAAAGAATCTGGTGACAAGAACTTTCTTTTGGGTTTTCAGTAGCTGTGGCTGTTGCACCTGCAGGAGCAGTTGCAGGGTTAAATCTCCACAGATTTTGCTTTCTAGGATGATAGTTGAGGGTTGGAAGCAATGCTACTCCTAAGGTCCCTGGCTTCAGGGTTCTAGGGCTGTCTCCATCACAGGGGACAAGGTGGGGGTGGTGGTTTGACTTGCCTGGCACTTACTGCTTCCTCTCTCTTCCTCAGGGTTCCCTACTGCTTTAGCTAAGCTGGTTCGCCATGTGGTAACATAAGAGCTAGTTGGCAGTTAGTGGGAGATGGCTAGTCCCTTCTCTATAATAATTTATCCTCCTTGTCTCATTTCTTCTAGTCTCAAAAACTCCTCAGGTGATTCCCTGTATCCCTACTAACTACTGACTCTTATCTCTCCTGCCTTTTGTGGCTAAACTCCTTTAGGCCTTCTACAATAGCAGCTTCCACTTCCTCTTCTTTCACTCTCCTTTAAACTCTCAACAATCTGGCTTTTAACATCATCATTGAACTGAAACTGCTCTCTCCAAAGTTAACAACAATCTCTTAAATTGCCAAATATAATAGCCTTTTCTTAATTTTTATCTTTCTTGGTATCTGCAGCCTCTGACGTAATCAATCACCCTCTTCTCCTTGATACTCTTTTCTCTAGGTTTTCATGAGACTAATGGTTTCCCACCTTCCTATCTCACTGACCCTTTTCAGTCTTTGCTCCATCCCCATCCAGGTCATGTCCATTAACCACAGAGCTGTTAACTCTGTCCTCTTCTCCTCTCCTTTTATATGCTATTTCATTTGGTGATCTCATTAGCTCTCACGAATTCAATTATCATCTATGCAGATGATTCTCAACTCTATCCAGCCCAAATCTCTCTACTGATCTCCAGTCTCACTTCCTAAACTGCCTATTAGACATCTTAATTTCCACATATCTAAAACTGAATTCATTATCTTTCCCTAATTCCAACCTTCACTATTAATTTTGAAAGTACCACCATTCTTCAAGTCCCCCACGCTCACAACCTAGGTGTCACCTCAATGTCTCCCACTCCTCCTAGTCAATCTGTTGCCTTTATGATGTCTCTCCTATATGTTCCTTTCTCTCCTCTGACACTGACTACACTGGTACAGACACTCATCGCCTCACATCTGGCCTATTGCCAATGTCTGCTGGTTGATCTGCCTACCACAGGTCTTTCACCAGTCCAGTCCACCTTCACTGAGCTGCCAAAATGACCTTTGTAAAGTCTGAGCATGTCAGACTTCATCAGCTCTAGTGGCTCCCTATCATCTTGAGGCTCCAATATTAAAATCCTCTGTTTGGCATTCAAAGTCCTTCATAACCTGTTCCCTACGGCTACGTGATCATTCTAGTCTTCTTACACCATATTCCTCACCATGTAATCTTCACTCCAATGACAGTGACCTTGATGTACCTTAAACAAGACATTCTGCCTCCTAACTGGGCACTTTCACTCCCCATTCTCCATGTATGAAAGGCTCTCCTTTCTCATCTCCACCACTTGGCTTTCCTGGATTGCTTCAAATTCCAGCTAAAAATCCTACCTTCTACAAGAGGCCTTTCCTAAATCTTCTGAATTCTAATGACTTCCCTCTGTTGATTAGCTCCAATCTGTGCATGTAGCTTGTTTGTACATAATTATTTGTACATTGTCTCCTCTATTAGACAATGAGATCTTCAAGAACAGGAACTGTCTTTTACCTCTCTTTGATTCCTCAGCACTTAGTACAGTGCCTGGCACATAGTAGGTGTCTAATAATAAATGTTTACTGACTCATAGAACTAGGAAAAGTACTTAGCACTTGACTTACAGGGTTTTTTTTTTTTGAGTTTCATAAAACTCAACTTTCTCTTTCAAATCATTTCTCAGCAGAATTCCTGGGGCAGTTGTACAAGTAGGAATGTGCGAGAACATAGCTTCATTCTAATCTTCTGAGATGATCAAACTTAGAAATCAATATTAACTCTTGTTAAGGGAGATACCTCAGAATTATATTTTTCAAGTATCTCTACACTACTTGAGATAGAAAGTTCACAGGACCCCTACACTATTAGGGCTATATAGTTTGACTCTTTGGCATAGTCTGAGCCCTTTTAAACCAGCTCTACCCACCCCATTGGAGGCAGGGAAGAGGGTCCTTCATTTTCCAACTCATTAGTCTTTTGGTGCTTCTGGAATAAAAGTGACCAGCATTTGGCCTAAATTCAGACTACTTCCCTTGCTTCTCTGATGAAATGTGGCTTTCCTTATCTTGGACATCAGAATAAAAAAGGAACAGTTCTGCATAAAAACAGGTCAGAAATCCAAGAGTTTGGGCTGCCTACAGTGCTTCAGCCTGGGATCCAGGCCCTGGCACTCACAACTTATTCTTTTCCTTGTTTGATGTCTTCAGTAGTCTAGGCCTCCTATTAAGGCAGACAAGGAAAAAGTTGGGAGAAATGGATGGGATGTTTCCCAGGTGAGGGACACAAGAAGGAGCACAAGAAGGAGAAGAACAGATTTAAGTAAAGAATGCACATTTAACTATTAGTTAATAACTCTAACAAAACTAACACTTAAGTATAGAGCAGCAGTTTCCATTCTGAAGGCTGAATTTACTCTTTTACACTGCAATTTTGTATAAAGATGCTAAAATCAGAATGAAGAAGCCCTAAGGTTTGAATTCCATCTCTCTCTCTCTCTCTCTCTCTCTCTCTCTCTCTCTCTCTCTCTCTCTCTCTCTCTCTCTCAGCAAGTAACTTCAGTTAACTTAGGCAACTTGAGTTAACTTTGCTACCAGATTGGATTGACATGGGAGCCAGCTAAGGGCCTTCTGGGCAAAAAGAATATAAAAACAGAATTAAGACTTTGGCAGAGAGCCCTAGAGGCTCCAGAGAACTTCTCTAACCATCATCTGGCATCTTCTTCCTGGAGGCTTTTACCTTCTAGGACTCTTATTTTGACCTGGGGGATATTAGGTGTGTTTTAATTTAGCTGAAGTTTATGGCTCCAAGAGAGCCATTTGCCCAAGAGGATCTGCTGTTTTCACTTGCCTCATAGGACTATTATGAAGTTCACAAAAGATAATATGTGGGCAAGTTAGGTAACACAATAGATAAAGCACTAGGCCTGCAGAACTGGAGGTTCAAATGTAGTCTCAGATATATCCTAGCTGTGTGACTCCTGGCAACTCATTTAACCTCAAATGCCTGGCCCTTACTGCTCTTTAACCTTAGAACAGATATCTAGATTCTAGGTCAGAAGGTAAGAGTTTAAAAAAAAGGCAATGTGCTTTTAAAAAAAAAATTTTTTTTTAAAAAAAGCACTATGATTGTCAGGTACTGTCACTATTATGAATAAAATTGATTTTCTCTTCCTAAAGGCAGAAAAATTCTTGTATAGAATGTGGTAGGTGACCAAAGACCATAAAAGAGAGGAGAAATAAAGGAAGGCAGGACAAAGATATCCCTATGCATTCCACAGAACTGAAAAAAATAGAATAAACTTTCACATCCTATCTTAATATTCCCTGGAGAGGTTCCCAAAATTGGGAGGGAGGCCTGTCACTACTGCTTAGGGAAAACTTCTAAGTATAAAACTTGGAAAGCACTTGGAATTTGGCATCAATTTAAGGGAGCACAATGCAATCTTAAAAAATTCAATTGTAACAACAAAAATGTTGCCTAAACATTCTTAAGGAAGTATCCAGAGAAGATGAAAAATAATTACCTAAAAGTAGAAATTTTATTACTATGGGTAATGAATTGCAATGACATCCTTTTTAGGCAAAAAATCTTTAGAAAAAAGTCATAGTGAGGCAGAAATAACATTGTAAGAACTAGAATACATTTTAGGTTATGTCACAAGAAGGAAAAGAAGTTAAGGAAAGAAAATATCATCTAGAACTAATAAAATAATGTGGAATATAAGTAGATTGGGTTATGGTTTAAATTAAGTAAAAATAAAATCAGACTGAGGAAAGGGAGGTTTTTTGAAGGATTCGTGTCCCCCCAAAGAGGAAGAAGCTAGTGTTATCAGGACATATGCTTCTTTATCTCAAGCAGTATAATAGGTTTTTCAACAGAAGAAGTTAGGCTAGTCCATGCCCCGTCCTCCAGAGGAAGGAGGGGAGGTGGCAAGACAAGCATATTAACTGCTGGTGTTATTTTAAAATAATTTTCCAGTAAGAAGGCGCAAGCTTCTCTAAGAACTTTCTACAAAATTATTGACTGATATCATTCTAACCACTTCCTTATAAAGTAGCCATAACATTTTCTGGCTGCCTAAATGAAGTAAAGCATTGTTAAGGCATTTTCCCACAGTTCCTTTGCCTTAAATGTTGAATAAACTCAGCCTAGTGGAAAATACTAAGAGATATTCATATTATGGCTGTATGGATCCTGGAGAAGGTTTTTAATTGAAAATGGAAAATATATGAAGATATTTAAAACTGTGGTGAAGATGAGGACAAGGAAGTGAGACCATTATCAGGTATCTAAAACAAGTTGGTAAATAAGATCTTGGGTCTAAAACGAGTTAGTAAGTAAGCTTTTGGAATTATTCTTTTCCATTGAACAAAATGATGCCTGATATGGGGACATTTTCCTTTGTTTGGTGGATCAGTAGTATGAGTCAAAAAGTAGATTTTCCCTTTCTAGCTCAGCCACTCAACAAAGGGAACCTAATCCATCATTCCCTCTTAAGCTGCTTTTGCTTCATGGAAAGAAAGCAGCTTATATTGTGAATTTTTAAAAAAAGAAAACAAACTAAAAAAGTATAAAAGTGGTCTTCTGTCTCTGAGGGGCTTGGTTTCTAGAATAAGAATTCTTATACAGGCTTGTAGAAAGAATAAAAAACCCCACCTAGATATAAGTAATCTAATTTGGACATCAGAGCACTGGAATTCAGAACTGACTAGTATCTCAGTTGAAGCAGTATGTGGCATTTTTGTCACTAGTTTCTTTTCTTTCTTTTGACAGAATGGTAACTATTTTTGATGTCTGAAGGCGAGTGTAATTCTTGTTTCTTTATGGTACAACACCTTTTACCGAAGTCTTAGCAGTCCTGACTGGACAGCCCTGGAACTTTCTATGCTTGGATTTTTATTTTTTCAATAAACACTGAAAAGGGAAAGATCCTAACACTCCTGGGAAGAAAATTTCAAGCCCTGGGGATGACTCTGCTTCCAAATTGGATTAAACACTCAATATTTTTTAGAAAATGGAGATGCTAGGAAGTCTGATTTGATGTTGCTGACCAATAGTTCATTTGTTTTGTTGAAAGGAGCATTTTGGGGCAGATAGGTGGTTCAGTGGATAGAGAATAAGACCTAGAGATGGTCTCAGACACTTCCTAGCTATGTGACTTTGGACAAGTCACTTAAGCCCCACTGACTACCCCTTACTGCTCTTCTGCCTTGGAACTAATACAAAGTCTTGATTACAAGAGGCAAGAGTTTAAAAAGGGAGTGGGGGGGCAGCATTCGAAATAAGAATAAAACAAAGGATGTGCATCTCAAGTCTCTAATTCAAATAGGTTGGCGCCTAGCAATCTGAGACTAATTAAGGCTCTTAAGCACTGTACTATGTAGTGCAAAGGTGCAAACAACCCTGCAAAAGGCTAACTGTAGAATTTCTGGCAGTTGAGAGGGTTTAGAACCCTGACTAGAGGCAGTTGATCCTGGAGGCTCGGTCAGAGCAGAAGGGTCAACTGAGCTTGGTCTTGGGGCTGAAACCTGGCCTTGATTCCTTGATTCTGTTCCTTTTCTCTTGAGATTTGTAGCTTAACTAATTCCTCTGGATCTCCCTGACCTTCCCTATTCCAATCACCATTTTCCCTTCCTGATTTCCTGTGGGTTTTGGGAGAAGGGTGGATTTGGGTGGTAGCAATCAAACTTTGAAGACTTAGTTTTCCCCATAGTCAAGTAGGGCTTACCCTTGATACAAATTATCTCCTGATTCATCCTGTATAACTTCCCTAACCTTAAAGGCAACAAAGCCTCCCCAGACTGAGTGAGGGCAGGCCCTTTCTCAGCCTCACATTCCTGTGTCCCTCCCCCACCTGGAGCTTCTCCCTAGTAGGTTGTTAGAGAAACCTTGTATCCCTCTGTCCTTTATAACCAACCCTGACAACTTAATAAACCCTGTTGTTATTTAATCAAACCTTTAGCTAAATCATTGGTTGAATGATAAAAGAGGGATAAGGAGAGAAATGAATAGTTTCTCTTTGGGTCCTGAGGGGAGCTGGAGGCGTCCATCTTGGAGGAAGTGGAGGTCTCTAGACTTCCTCTGAGAAGCCTTCTATTTCACAGACTGGGAAGAGCCTTCAGGACTCTCTTCCTTTGTGAACCTGAGAAACTGACCAGAAAGCCCTCTAGTTAGTTTCAAACCATTTCTGACTGGCCCTGACCTTTGTCTGTAGAAGTGCCCTTCCTACCTGAAGGGGTTCAGCCTGTTTCCCTTCAGTGTCCTGTCTCAAGCCTGTGTACCCAGTCTGTGTCTCCCTGTTGCAGCTGCTGCCCAACTACCTCATCCTCTCCCTTTGCCACTCATTCTACTTCATCATCTTATATTTCCCTAAACTCAGTCATTCCCTTACATCTCCTTCCACCTCAACTTACTACCTCAACCATTGTACCCTCCTTTCCCACCTACTGACTTAGGGACCCACAAACCCCATCCACTTGCTTTATTCCCTTATTACAATTATCAGTAGGTTTAGGGGAAGATTCTGATTTAGAGGCATTCAGTTATAATTCCACATATTTTAGTTTCACTCTGAGACCTCAATCAAAAACAAATACAAATTTCTGAATCTGAGTTTACTCTTTGTGCCAAGAAATACAATGTAACAATTCATCATAAGACTGTCAAGCTAGTCTAAAACCAGTGTATGTGCCTAAGTAAACAAATAATTTAAAGCTTGGTGAATTTTGTTTCACAGTGAAAGGAAGAGTCCACAGTGAAAGATCAAAAACTTGTCTGAATGTTTAGCTGTTCCAAGTTGGGAGTACAGTTGTCCCTCACTATATCATGATTCACTTATCACGGCTTCATTGTATCGCAGGTTATTAAAAAATATTATCTAACTGTATCACAGAGTTTCTGTTAAATCATGGAACTTTGCAGATGAATACCATACTGTATACAATGGAAATGCAGTGCGCTACTACCGCTTGCATAAGTTTGCCAATGTGAGATTGTACAGGGCACACTATTGGCTGAAAGATGGCCAACCACAGTACTGTATTCTGTATCCCAGGTGCTGATTGGCTTAATATTTATAACAGTGTGAGAAAGGTTAATAAGAGTGTGGAAAAGGATTATAGGAGAGTGGGAAGGGTTTATAAAGCCTTAAACAAAAACAAAACAAAAAAAAATACACACACACACACACACACACACACACACACACACACACACACACACACAAATAAAATAAAATAAATAAAACACCACTACTTCATGGATTTTCACCATAGGTGAGGGATCACTGTAGAGTATCTTGGTTTTTTTAAAACCCCAAAGGTTAGAAGGATTGAATCTCTGCTGTTATAGCATTCAGTCAGACTGAAGAAATCAAGATTTTGCCCTTTTGCCCCAAGGAAAGTTAGTGACCTCCCTAACCTTCCCTTAAGACACCTATATTAATTAAGGTTTGACAAGTACATGGCTCCCAAATCCTCACCTAAAACTGTTTGTAAAATAGGTTCTGAATGGTATGCTGAGTGTGACATCAGAAGCAAAGTCCCTAGTGGCTTTACTCCCACTATATTAAATAAGAGTAAAAAGATAGAAACCTCCCAGAATGTTCAGTGATGATAAGGTATTTGGTTACTTTGAAAGAGCTAGTTATTCCAGATCACTGGATTTCTTCCCTTTGAAATTCAGAGCAATTGGCAAAATCACATTGAGTCAATACCTATCACAGGCCTTCCTGATGCTTTGTTTTAATTAAATAGGTAGAATCCCCTGGACTGTGCCAATTCTAAGTCAGCCTCTAGCATAGCTTTGGCTCTTGGAAACCACAGAATGCTCAACCTGGAGAGAGGAAGTGGACTCTGTGGCCTGGAATGGGCACACTTGCTCCAGCTACCGAGGAAAATGGAAAGGGTAATCCAAAGGAAAGGAATCAGCCAGTGAGATCTGCTAACGCTCCTAGCTCCTGCCTCCCCAGTCAGATCCTTAGGTTTCCAGTACACTTTATTCCTCCTCCTCCTTTCTACACAGCCTTGAGTGTCTGGCTTCCTTTTGTTTTCTGAGCTGTCCCATATGCCTTCCCTAGTGGCTGTCTCTACCAACCAAAACCTTTTCTGGAATTTGATACTTGTTGGCAGCCCATGTCTTAAATTTAGCATTGGGCTTATCCTACAGTGCCAATTCTACTTACCAAAGTGATCCAATGGGCACTGGCATCCCATGCCTAGGCTTCTTATCCACTTAAAAACTATTTGAAATAGATTGAGATTATTTCAGTCCCAAGGACTTTAATTATTTTCTTAACTGCATAGTACTTGCAGGGAGATGGGGCCTGGGAGTAAGGAGAGACTAAGAAGAAAAAACTAGATAGAAAATCTCTGGCTCTGCTACAGAGTACCCTGATTCATGCTTCAGAGTGTGACCCACCATAGACAAAGACTGACAGTCACAGAAAGACTCATTACAGATGATCCAAAATGCACCCTCAGCCTGGATTTTAGAAACTAACATTACAGTGTTGTCTGTTCAGCTACTGAAAAGACATTTAGTTTCCTAAAAGTTCTAGGAAGAATTCCTAAAATGATTTGAAGGAACTGCTTTATTGTCTGCTCTCAGCTTACCATGTCTAAGAGCTTATTGCTCTTTTGATTGTTGCTACAGAAGATCTTTGAAGTGGAGACTCATTTGATTTTAGTGAGACTGATATTTGTTCCTATGGAAATGGAATTAAAATTCAATGCAATAACTCAAAATCTTTTCAATTTTCTTTTTAATTTTTAAGAAAGTTTTAATACTTTTCTTCATCTGTAAATGATCAATAATAGATAGTAGGATCTAAATGATCACCTGTTATTAATATGAAAAACATATTATGCCCTAGTGAAAACGCCTTAAACAAAGGGCAAGAACATGTGAATAAATGGATACCAACATATTTCACAGAATCACAGAGGTGGAGCTGAAAGGGATCTCAGAGGCCCTTCAAGTCCAATCCTGCCATATTAAAGATGAAGGACAGTAAAGAAATTGTTTCTGTTTGCCAGAAAAAAGACTAAAATCACATTTTATCACATGTCAATCAATTGTTTAAAAATGTTCATTCTTGCTGAGAAAATTCAAGTAATACTAAAAAGGAATTTGTATTTTATTTCATTTTTAAAAGAAACTAACTACCAATTTTTACCTGGAATGTATCTTCTAGTTTCATAGTCTGAATTTAAAGGGACTGTTCCCCTTCCTTTTATATCAACTATCTTAATGAAACTATCGTATAGAAAGCACAAAAGATGATGCTTTTTTGGGGGATTCTCTCCAAAGTAGTTAATTTCTGGAGGGAAATTACTTCCCTCTGAGTAAAGATATCTTCTATAACATCAGAAAGTAAGCAAAGAATTTTACAGAAATGCTAAAAACATCCCCATTCTTCTAATTTTATAAGATTCTCAAGAAAGTAGAATACTTACCCAAATACCCAGCACTGTGTTCCCACTCGTTTGCACTGTGTGTCAGTGAGGTAAGCATAGTATTGTCTGAAAGAAGCGAATGAGGTCTGAAATTACTGGAAGCTCCTTGAGGAGGAGATAGTGTATAACTATATGGTTGAAAGAACAAATATATTAAAAAGCCACATTTTCAAAGCTCTCCCTGAGTCCTTCCTTCCTTTTTATTATCTTGCCTATAGAGCAAAGGGAACCAGCATCCCTCCCAAGCAACCTAACTCACAACCTAGATGTCATCCTCTACTCCTTCTACTCACATCCCTCATAGCCAAACTGTTGCCAAAATCCGTCTATCTGCCTTTCCTCATGTCTCTCAAAGAGGTCTCCTTCTCTCCTACTGATAGTGTCATTACCCTGGTACAGACTTTCATCACCTCATGCCCGGACTCTGGCAATAGTATGCTAATTGGTCTGGTAAGAAGCTTTTTCTGATTCTCCATAATTTAAATATCTTCCATTTTCCCTGCATGTAGCTTGTTTATGCACAGCTATTTACATGGTATTTCTCCCTCATAAGACTGTGAGCTTTTTCTGGACATGGACTTTTTTTTTTAACCTTTCTTTAAATTCCCAGCAATTAGCACAGTGTCTGGTATACAGAAAGTACTTAAAAAATGCTTTTGGACTTGATTTGCCTAGTCTATTTTCTATACCCCTGCTCTTTATGGAGCTCTTGCACAGAGATACATTATGAATGAGAGTACATTGTTATCACAGAAGTCTTTATTTGGCTACAAAACAAACACGCCTTGGCCTCCAGGAATAAAAGCTCCCCTGGATGGCAACTTCAGCCTCACTGCAGAGATGATTGCTGAGGCTAGCATTCAACTACAATCAATACTTCTAGGACTCACTTTGTGGATTGAAAATGGTAGCTCCTGAAGCAACTGGAAGAAGATTGCAAGACCATTTCATTGTCTGGGGTTCTCAAAGCCACTGAATGACTCCAGACTAAGGTTCCATTTTAAATCATGCCTTAGAGAAAAAAGGCCTGAAAGCCTAACTTCCCTTACATTTAATTCATTCTCTCTAAAGTGTTTTAAATGAACAAAGTTTTTATTAAGTTACCAATTTTCATTACCTGATTGTATTTACCAATTAGTTTTCATTATCCTTTAAACTATACCTCATATAAGACTAAGAATGCTAGAAGATTTCAAAATTATTTGTCTTAAAAACATAATCAAATTAGAAGAAGAGAGAGTTTGGGTACTACAACTTTATTTCCTTTTAAGTACTGGTCTACATGTGCTAATTTGCATGACTAAACTAATTAAATAATCCCCAAAGTCTGAACCATCATCAATTGCTTTAGGCAGCATATGATGCAAAGGAAAAGGCTGATTTTGAAATAATAGAGAGAAATCCCTTGGTATGAGGCACACATTTTAATGACTCCTGAAAAACTGAATTCAGATGACTTTAGTTTCTAGTTTTATTTTGGAATTTTTGTTGTTTTGTTTTTTTTCAGAGTAAAAATTTCTGTTGATTAAATTAGACATGAACACTGAGTCTGGGATTTTAATGGATTTAACAACATATGCCAATGAAAATATTTAAAATTAAAAACAGTTCTAAAAGAGCCTTGGAGAAAAAAATGTGTGGCAAACTAATCAAATAAAAACCTAAAAGCTAGAATTTGTGAGAAACTCACAAATAATTTACAGCAATAACAATGGGGAAATGACCAAAGGCTATGAAAAGACAATTTACAAAAGAAGATATTCAAACCAAAAAACAATCTTTCCAATCATCAAAAATATGCATATACACATGACCTTGAGTCATTCGCCAAACTGGCAAAAATGAACAAAAATTCAATGCTAGCAGGAATGTGGGGGAATATGTTCACATAATTCAATGCTAGAGACACTAAATATTGGTGGACTCTTTTTAGAGAACAATATGAACAAGAATTTAACAAGAACAGAACAAGAATTTAAAAAATGGTCAGACCATATGATCCAATATGCCTTCTGTAGGGAATATGCCTAAATAATTTTATAGGATTATCTATGGGAAAAAATTTAGCCAGACTGTAATCTAGACTTTCTCTACTGTGTCCCAGAAACTTTCTAATCCTGAAAGCTTATACATACAAGGAATTCACATATAAATATTTTCTACTCCTGTGGCCTCTCCTTCTGATTGGATGGTTCATCCTAGAACTGTGGTGGCAAACCTTTAGCATGCATGCCAGAGAGGACACATAGAACCCTCTCTATGGGCACATGCACTGTCACCCACCAGAGCTCATTACTAGAAAAAGCCAGAGGGTCTCAGATGGAGCTGTCTGGGATAAAGTGGGCAGCTCACTGGTAGCAGAGCTGGAGGGGAGTGGAGTGCTGGGATTACTCCTCTCCCCCTCTCTACATGTACCTGAGGACATTCCTTATTTCATCCACCTCTCCGCCCAGCAGCCCAATGGGAGCACTTCCTCCCTCCCCTGTCAGGGGGATAGGAGGTGGAAAATAGGTCTCTAAAAGGTCTGCCATCACTGTTCTAAAATCTCCATTAAAGGAGGGCTCCCAGGCCAGCCATATCTATTTTTTTTTCAAATTATACATTGGACTTTTTTCCCACCATGTCCCAGCTGGGTATCATAACTTGTGCTTTCACCTCCAACCCCTATTTCTTCTTCCTCTTATGTGCTATCTTCCCCCATTAGAATCTAAGCTCCTTGACAGGAGGGACTGTCTTTTTGCTTGTATGTGTATTCCTAGCACTAAGCACAGTGCCTTGAACACAGTTAAGTGATTAATATTTTTATAGAAATGGAACATGGAATATCATAAAGTAATTAAAAAGGAAAAGTTTAAGAACCCTAAAGTGGAGTGAGGGCACAGGATTTGGTCAGTATGATTTGTTCTGTTTGACTATAAATATTTGTCATAAGAGAGGGCTTTTATTTGAAAGGTAGAGGAGAAATTAAAGGTTGGTGGGGAATGGCAGATGTGCCAAAAAAAAAAAAGCATCAATAGGTTGAAAAAGGTAAAGAAAAAGGGCAAGAGGGACAAATAGTGAAATTCTGTTACTCTTAAATACTGAACATAACAGAAATTCATGATTTACAATCTTCTTTCTTATAAGTTTTTGATAATGAATTTTTTTTAGTTTGTAATTGTTAAGTTCACCATAATAAGGAAATAGGGAAATTTCTAAAGGAAAAATGATGAAAGTAGTATTAAAAAAGTGACAATTGCATTGATATGACCTGAATCCATGAGTCAATAGAGGAAGAAATGAGAAAGGTACAAAAAAGAAGGATCTGTTAAGTAGCCATGGTTATTTTTATGTTAAAATTCAATAAGGGCTGTTGAATTTTTCTAATTTGATTAAAATGTTCTTATGATATCATAATTAGTATAAAACAGGAAAAAAATGTTTCAAAGGTCCACTACCTATCATCTCTTCTACTTGTCTGTTATCCTAAAAGCACAAAAGACAATTATGAGGTCAAGCCTATTTTGCAATCTTGTAGGACAGTTGTTTTAAGAAAAGCACTCCATAAACCATAAAGAGGTATAGAAACAAATTACTATTATTACTACAACAAAAAAGGAAATTTGAAAGAAACTTACAAAATGGAACTCAAAAGTTTGAAAAATTTGGAATATAATAAAAAAGATAAATATTCATTTACTTCTAGCTTTTTCTCAATTCTCATTCTTCTTGACCTCTCTGTAAAATTTGACACAATTAATCACTTTTTTTCTGATATTATTCTCTCTTTAGGTTTTCCTGACACTGCTCTATCCAGTTGGACCACTCCTTCTCTGTCTCCTTTGTTGGATCATCAGACACATACTAGATGATAAGTGTAGGTGTCCTGAGGCTCAATCCCAAACCCTCTTCTTTACTCCCTCTATATCAGTTCACCAGTGATATCATCAGCTCTCATGGATTCAACTACCATCTTTTCACAGATGATTCTCACCTCTATTTATCTAGTTCTAATCTCTACATTTCCAATTGCCAATAAGTCATCCTGAACTGGATGTCTCACAGACATTTTAAACTCATTATGTTCAAAAGTGAACTCATCTTTCACCCTAACCTATCCCTTCCCTTCCTAATGTCTCTATTACCATCAAGGGTACCACCATCTTCCCACTATAGAAACCTAAATATCATCCTTAAGTCCTCCTCTCTGACTCCAGGTCCAAGGAGTTGCCAAGGCCTGCTACTGCTATTTTCATAACTTTTCTCCTCTGATGCTACCACCATGTTGATATAAACCCTCATCTTCTCACACTTGGATTATTGTAATAGTTGTTGGTCTCTGCCTCAAGTTATTCCTTACTTCAGCAAATCTACCACTTAGTCCTCAAACCAATCTTCCTAAAGTTCAGATCTGATTATGTCACCTTTCCCCCAACTTTCCCTCATTCAATAAACTCTAGTGGCTCACTATCACTTTGAGGATCAGCATTTTCAATGTCAGTCCCCCAAGCCTACAACAACTTTTTGCCTCCTAGCTTCTTTAGGAAGCTTCAAGTCTCAGCTAAAGTGCCACTTTCTGCAAGAAGCCTTTGCCAGTTCTCCTTCATGTTAGTGTCTTTACTCTGAGAGTCTACAATTGATTTAATCTTTATCTTATTTAGATATAAGTTTTTATCACGTTGTCTCCTCCATTTGAATGAGTTCTTTGGAAGGAGGAACTGATTTTTTTTCCCTTTTCTGATATCCCCACCAACGAGAATAGTGCCTGGCACACAGGAGGCCCTTAGTAAATATTAGCTGATTAACTACCTATCTCCTAATTTAAGACCTGTAATTTCATCACTGTGGATGAACTGTCATAAAGATCTAAATTCTAGTCCTGCTTCAGATACATACTAGCTGTGTAACATTCAGCAAGACTCATAATTTCTCAGTGCCCTAAGGCCTAGACAACTAAGTCTAAAGTGCATACCAGCTGCAGATCTTTATAGGAGGTCTCTACCTCAGGAGTTCTTCATTCTAATAATTATAGGTCTTGCAAAGCTATAAAAAAAAAAGAGCTACTATAGGTATGATTTATAAGAGTGATATGGGAAATATTTAAGAGACTAAGAAGGAATTTGAAAAGAAAGGTGTTTCGGTATCCTGGGCTAAGATTTCACAGTAGCTTGCTCACACCACTGGCCCTACCCACTTCTTAAACACATAGCCTCCCACAGGGCTAAAGTTTAAATAGGAAAAAACATTCCTTGAGATTCTGCATGATCCTTTTGAATGGTACTTATTGTGAAAACTCATTATTCTACCTTGTGAATAAAAAAGATATAAAAAAGAATGCAAAGTTACCTAACAGTAGGTGCAGTGATCCCACCAATGAAGAGAATTCTACACCAACTTAATGGATGGCTTGCATGGAACACAAAGATATGTTTCAAGAAGAAGGTGTTCAATTCAGTCAGCTGAAAGGGGAGAAGGAATTAGTCAACAGTATGAGGGCAAAAGCTACATTCTCATTAATCTCTTCTGATATTGTCCCTGAAGATTTTCAAAAATCACACACACACACACACACACACACACACACACACACACACACACACACACAGAGTCCCCACCCTCCCACCCCCAAATACACACAGTAAAGAGAGGTACGATATAGTGCCTAGGTGCTCAAAAAGCACTTTTTAAGTTATGCACCTGGGGAAGAAAGTAGGTTTCCCTGTTAGTTTCCAACTAACTGCTCTCAGGGTATAGTGAAATTGGGAACCAAGATAAGGTCTATCTCTGGAAAACAAGGATGTTTGATAAGGTTAGCCACACTAATTAGGCTATGCTAAAAATTGAAAATCTAGAGCACACAAATCCTCCTTTATGCTCAAAAGCCTTTGGGGATTATGCAGTGGAACAACATGTGGTTTCAAGTCACATTACATCGCGGTAACACTCAAAAACACTACAATGCATTATTAATTTGAGTTATCTGAATAAGTTCAATAATATAATACTCTCCTGCTCTAACTTCTTTCTACTAAGAACAGCACACAAAGAGATTCCAGATATCCCCACACTTAGTAGTTTTAGCCTTCCCATGGTGGGAACTGAGAATTATTAACTTACTCAGATGTCTGCAAAATGCATATAGAATCTATTGCTGAGATATTAGTCTCAAAATCAAATATCCAACCATGTTGAGACTTTAGAAAAACTCTATCCATTTTGTTCTTTGGTTTCTACAATTACTCCAAATAAAAAATAATCTAATACCTACTCCACTCAATTATGGATACTAGAACACTCATTTCTTTCACAAGTAAATGTAACTTATTTCTAGTTTGTTAATTTAAAGATCTATATATGAGTCTTCATGTGAAGTAAGCTCAGCTTATGGTTTCATTTAATTGCACTACTTTCTGGATGACAGTGATAACATTCTATCTTCCAGAAAAATCTAGCTGATAGTAATTTTAACTTAGATGAACTTAAATTTCATGAAGTTTTTTCAGGACTAATTCCTATCCTTACTCCCCACTTTTTCTTTTTCTTTTTTTTTTTTTTTTACCTGCCAAATGATCATGAAAAGGTATATTCCAGCCACT
Source organism: Gracilinanus agilis (assembly GCF_016433145.1). Classification (NCBI taxonomy): domain Eukaryota; kingdom Metazoa; phylum Chordata; class Mammalia; order Didelphimorphia; family Didelphidae; genus Gracilinanus; species Gracilinanus agilis. The sequence goes on along the minus strand of NC_058130.1, from coordinate 634,702,174 downwards.
CTCTGAAATGAAGACTTGGGGTCAAACCACCGAACATATGTCCAGCTAGCAGGAGTGAACTGCAATACAGCCCTTTTGATTTTCCCTGTGGTGGTGTGAATGTCTCTGTAAGAAGAGAATGGCTTCAATATTCTAGTAAAGATCCCAAAGACGCAGGAGAAGGGGGAAAAAGGAGTCATATTAACTGTTCAGCAACAAAGGTTCAGGAGAAGTGATTTCTTTCCATTAGATTTTTTCTCATAGCTATAGAGTGTAATGGTGAAAATATAAGTAAAAAGACCTTGTTGAAGATTTCAGTGAAAAAGAGATCAGAGGAAAGGTGTCTCCATTATAGAGGTGTTATTATTGCCAAGTCAGAAAAAAGTCTTTATCTATTAGTAGTTATCAAAAGAAAGTGCATTATTAAGGGTACAGTTCTGGAGCAATCCTAATCAGAGATGCAGATGCCAGGAAATTTACTATTGCCAGACACTGTTTTGCTTCCTGAGCAGGTAGATATAGGGAGAGATGGAGAAAATCCTCTAAGTCCTAGAGAAGTCAAATTCCTCATCTTTAACCTTGCTTCTTTTTTACTCTCTTTGACCTGAACTGCCTAGTTGATTATAGGAGTCTTCTCATAGTCCTAGACTGCCACTACTCTACTTCTGGAGGCCTGGTTAGGGCTTTCTTTGCATTAGATTTCATCTAGAAAATGAGGAATCAAAGCATATCCAAGCAAAGGACAAAGAATAAAGGATTCCCAGTCCAAGACTACATAAGGGTTAGTAGATTATGAGACAAGGCAAGTTTATTATATGCTAAAAGACATTTTATTTTATTTTATTTATTTATTTTTTTAAATTTTAAACCCTTAACTTCTGTGTATTGACTTATAGGTGGAAGATTGGTAAGGGTAGGCAATGGGGGTCAAGTGACTTGCCCAGGGTCACACAGCTGGGAAGTATCTGAGGCCGGATTTGAACCTAGGACCTCCTGTCTCTAGGCCTGGCTCTCAATCCACTGAGCTACCCAGCTGCCCCCAAGACATTTTATTTTATAAGAAATAGTATTACTACTGTAAGAATTCATAGGTGTTTTCTTTCTGAAACTAGCTTTCTTCTAAGGGCAAAATAATTACCTTGAGACTTGCTCTTTCCTTCTATCATCTTAAATTTGGCATAGAATGGAAAACATTTTATAAATAATCCACAAATATTTCTTTGTAAGAAAACACAGCCAACTCAATTTTATGGGTTGAAGAGGAACTGATAATTTAGGCTCCTAGCTTCTTCATTACCATTTTTCACCTTTTTACTACTATTTTTACTACTTAATCATGAGCTTAAAAGCATATATATAGCAAAAAACTGAGGGGATAAGGGCAGGGAATAAAATTCAAATCGAGAATCAGTTACTAGTTCTAGTAAAGAGCTTCTCTAAACTATCATTTACACTTTCCCTTATTACAGAAAACTTAGAATTATCTTCGAGGAGCCTGTTCCTTCCTATTTACTGACAATAGACAGGCTTATACCAACATATCTCCAACACACTATTAAATGTTATGATTGAATTGCAAAAAGACTTACTTGAAGCTGGCCCAGTGATAAGTCCTCATCTCTAAAAAACGGCAAACTACCATTCCCAACCAGATGCCACCTCCGTTGCACAACAAGATGTCCAAAATGACTTGATCCCACCAGCACTCAGCAAAATTAGGCAGGAGATGCATGAAGAAAAGCTATAGAACATAGGAAAAGATGAAGGGGGTGTGTGTGGTGGGGGGGAATAGGATAAAATATAGAACGACCTGGAGATCTTAAAATAGAAGATGCTTAGGTACAAATTTGTGTCAAACCAAAAAAATGAACTAAATATAATCTTTATTGTGTCTATTTGATTATATCAGTTCATAGGAAATATGGATTATCATCTTTCTAAATACATGTTCTATGGCACTTAAGGGCCTACTTACCTCAGTTAGCTCCCAAGTAATACTGATTGTCCAGCATAATCCATAACTCCGAATCAATAAAGCCTTCATAGCCCAGCCCCAGAAATGTCCAAATGCAAATATGTCAAAATGACTGAGAATCCTCTCCCAGGTGATGACATGACAATTGACAGCATATTCCTATTCAAAGTTTGAAAAATGAACAATTAGAAATAGTGGAACTTGACAATTTTAAAGAACTTGTAAAATCTTAATTTTTTTAATTTATGAAAATATCCTCACTTGGATAAAAAAATTCTCAGTAGGCCAACTTTTTCGGCAATGAATCTTTGGAGAGTAGCCATATATTCTATCATGTGGCCTAGACTTGAGACCTTTTCACTTTGATATGACTTTTCAAACTTTGTAGACTTGTAGTAGGGCCTTTGAGAACACACTGATACACCCACACCATAATAAAACATTAGAGAAGGAATTCAGTGGAGACTAGAAAGTTCCTAGGAAAAGAGTAATATATTTAGAAGTTTATAGTTGTTATTCTTCCTACTCTGCAGAAATAACTGAATTATAACAGAAAAATAATATCACTAATCTATCAATGAAATTTGGTTCTACTCATCATATGCTTTTGATCATTATAGAATGTTTAGTATTTTGAAAATATTTTTTAGAGAATCCTTAAGATGTGGTACTTCTATACTGTGGTTATACACAGAGCAGTAATACATGTGCTTTATGGCTTATTAAATGCTTTCTTCACAATAGCCCTGTCAGTTTGGTGAAGCCACTGTTATTTTCCTAATTTTATAGATCAACAAACAGACTCAGAGATTACATAACTTGCTCAAGATCATCCAGCTAATCAAAGAACTTCGGTTTCCTAATTTCAACACCAATTGTCTTTCTACAACATCTATGAAGTTTCTTCTATTTGTCTGCATTGCATTAAATTCTCTTGCTCCTTCTCCTCTGGGTCAAACCAACAAAGACAGTTTCAATAAAGTTGCAGCTATGTTATGTACAAACTATCTTGGCCTCCAAAGTTCCCTTTCTCTGCCTTAATCAGCTATAAATTGGAGTGCCAACATTCTGAAGTGAGACAAAGGTCAGCTTATTATTTCTCTATTTCTCTTTAATTAGCACAAGAAAAGAAGTTTTTAATTTCAATTGGATAAAAAGCTAACCTTTGGGCTTAGAAGCAAAGGTAAAATGATTGCCTTCAAATGACCACTATGAAGAGGCTCAAAGTTTAGGTAGATAATTCTGGAAAGTATAAAAAACTTGGTCCTGGATAAGATTTAGGAGAGCTAAGTTTTAGTGGGGTAAGAGCAGAAGATGGTAGCTATATGTGACTTAGGGGTGGCTAGGTGACTCACTGGAGGGAATAAAGCCTGAATATGGGAGGTCCTGGGTTGTAGTACAATTAAAAATATTTGAGAGAATGGTTTTTGGGTAAGAAAATCAATTATTCATTAGGATAACATTTAGTCAATAATTAAATAATTAAATAATAATTAATTAATAATTAAATTTGACCAAAGACAAGGACTTCCTTCACACTGGTCTATAAAAACAATTTGGAGTTCATTATTCAGTTTCTCCCTTGTCCATCCCAAGACATCTATGATTTCTGAATAGATAATAAGGAGGAAGATTTAAGAGATCTCAAGTACTCACACGTTACTTCTTTATAAGAGAGGTGGGTTTTAGCTTAAAGAAAGAAAATACCAGGGAAAGGTGGCTAACCCACCTTACTTTCAGAAGAGACAAAGTTTACCATGGCTTATCAGCCCTGCCTTTAATCCTCTTGAGGTCTTAAAAAAAAAAGACTGGAAAATCCCAGCTGTAATAATTAGATTAAGTCTACACTGCCCATCTTTAGATTTAATCACCAAAGGTGAGAGCACCTTCAATTTTGGGAGGTCTGTAACCCACATGTGCTAGAGTGGGTGATGAATCTGAATCAACTGACTGCCCCCTAGGCAGTCCTATGAGAAGCGTCTATTGTGATTGGACACGCAAATTAGGGAGGAGGCACAGGAAGTGATGCATAAGAGATCGCTTTAAAAGGAGAAGGTCTTCTGGTGAAGAAGAAGGTCTTCTGGTGAAGAAGGTCTTCTGGTGAAGGAGCTCTTCAGAGTCTTCTAGTTTTCCTGGTTCATGGAGGAGTGCTGACTGGAACTCTGAGACCTTCGTGAGATTGCTTTCAATATCTTCTTTACAAGACGACGTGGTGAATTTAAAGATTGAATCTTCCTGAACTTCTCTTAAGAAACTTCCCTTTAATAGACTCTGCTTCATTCACCTCTGGGCCTCTGGCCCTCTGACTCTCCGCTGAGGGTTAATTAGATCTACCTGGATTAATTAGAGGATCGTAGTAATTTACCTACTGTGTTAGATTCTTATTTCCTTATTTCCTCTCTCTCTTCTCAATTGTAAATAAACTTCCATAAAAGTCAATTTTGACTTGAGAATATTCTTAATTGAGGATTGATAATTGTTCAATCCTCTGGCGACCAATCTTAAATATATCCAACCCAAAAACCACTTTTCCCCCCTTACACAGCCCAGTTTGATAGCTTGGGGCCTGGGAGTAACCTTAAGTAGGAAACAGGTTCTTTCAGCCTGACCTTGGAAGGCTTTGGGGAAACTGGTTTCACAGAAATATTGCTAATAAAAAATATAATTCAATATTAATTTTCCTCAGTTAAAATCTGGCCTCAGACACTTCCTAGATGTGTGACCCTGGGCAAGTCAGTTAACCCCCAATGCCTAGCCATTACCATTCTTCTGCACTGGAATCAATAACTCAGTATCAGTTCTAAGATGGAAGGCAAGGGTTTAAAAAGAAAACTCAACTTAGATGGCTTCAAAACCTAGCTTTAGCTCTTTCAGAAATCTATGAAGCTTCTAAAAAGGTTTTATCATTGTTTTCCTGAATTTCACTAAAAGGTCCTGAACACTGGTAGCCTGCCATTCTTTAGTGTTGTTCCTAGCACTAAGGAACAAAATTGGGTCCATCTGGATAGAAGAAGAAGGCTAACCTTGGGCCTCAAGTGTCATGTCAGATGACCTCTGAGGTCCTTTCCATTGCTAAATCTATGACCCTATTTGAAAGGTGGGCTCATGAAACAAAAATTAAACTTATTCTGATTAGCTCCAAAGGCAAAACCAGGAGCAGTGAATAGAAACTGCAAGGATGCAGATTTAGGCTTGATATAAGGAAAAAATATCCTAACAATTCAATTAGATACATCCACAAGCTGAATGGTCTGTCTTGGGAGATGATTGCCTACTTAGTGGAGGTTTTCAAGCAATGGCTGGATAGCCACTTATCACATTGTATAGTCCCTTTAAATTCTGGAATTCTGTGATATTTATTATCTTATATAATAGTAATATAAATAATAACATATTTTGTTTTAGAAAGTACATTGGATTGTCATAATTTTATTTGCTTAAAGACAGCAAATCAATCTTCATCTTTTACTTCATTAAATGAAAAATTCCAGATCATTTTCTCATGACCTATTTTCCATTTCACTAATTTCTGTACTTCTGTTCATCTTGTCCAAAACTTTATTTAAGACGAGCCTGAAGAGAGTTCAAGCACCATTGCATGCCAACTCCCTTTCACATATGCCACATTACTATTAAAATCTGCCAGGATCTTGGGATCATGTGTCTAGAGACGATGGAAGGGTCTTCTTCTTCTATCCAAATATGCTTAATTTTGCTCCTTAGTGCTAAAAAAAACCACTAATGAATAACAGCATTGCACAGTATGGCACTCAGACCACTTGGGGTCCACTGCCATTTTGGTACTGAGCCAGTACACTGGCTTTTTCTATTTGGTATAGAATATTAAGCAGTCAAAAATAGAAATGAAAAAAAATGCACATTTTAAATCGCACTATCATTAAAAGCCCAAAAGCAAGCCACTTAAAGGCAAGAATAATAATACAATTTCATGACAGAAATGTAAAAGCTACAAGCAATTCTGCATCCATACAAATAATTAAGTGAGAATGATATGCTGAATTGTTCTAAATGACCAAAGCTGGATTTCTGATGTTAAGTACAGGGATAGAATCATAGCTAACAGGGACAACATGATATCCTGAGAGGCTATCATTTCTTTATTTAATGTGCTATTTGGGAGGTCATACAAATGTAGCTTAGTTTTAAGATACCCGAACTGGAAAGATGAAGAAAACAACTAATTAATATGTGAAAGTTCAGCAACTTAAGCACAAGAGTTAGCAAAATTTCCTAAACTATTGAAAAGTATAAAAATTGCTTACTTTGATGTTACCAATATATGCTAGCATCCTATTCTATAGCTACCTTTCTTTCCCTTAGCTTCTAAAGTTTTAGAAAGAATAAATTAAACTAACTTGGATTCACACCATCACCATTTACTCATTGTTCAACCCCCTGAAATCCAAACTGATCTCTACCAGAATTGTTCTTTCTTTAATCTTCAAAGCTGTTAAAATCATTATCTGGGATAAAATGGATTCCACCTTGACTGACAGGGATGGCAGTTGAGAATTTGGAATGTTCCCAGATGCCATGAGCCAGGGGAATTGCCAGTGCAGTGCTCATGCAATATGTTCAACTCCCTGAAATCCAAACTGATCTCTACCATTATTGTTCTTTCTTTAATCATCAAAGCCAATAGTGTTTTCCCTCTATCTTTATCATTTGTGGTCCATCCCTTCAAAAATATTCTCTTCTTTAGTTTCTGTGACACTACACTCTCATATTTGTCCTTTTACCTCCTTTACAAATTCTTTTATCTTTTTTTGATAGTCCCTCACTATCCTTTTACTTTTACAAAGGGTTTTCCCAATGTTCTGTTCCTTGGCCACCTTTTATTCTCACCATGCTTGTTTCCTTGATAATCGTATTCACAATTATACCCACAATTGTCACCTCTACACAAATGATTCTCTAACTTCTCCCTTAGAAGTCCAGTTCCATATTTCCTACTTCCTGCTAGCACCTCAAACTCAATAGGTTCTCAACTAAATTTCTTAATTCTCCTACTTTTCCACAATTCCCACAAACTAGCCTAACTAGTTTGCCTACTAATATCACCACTGACCTCCTAGTAAAGCTCAGAATCATGGAGAGAACTTTTTCTTTTTTTTTCCTTTTCTTTCTTTCTTTAAAAAAATATTTATAGCCACGCTTTTTGTGGTGGCAAAAAAACTGGAAAACGAGGGTATACCCTTCAATTGGGGAATGGCTGAACAAATTGTGGTATATGTTGGTGATGGAATACTATTGTGCTCAAAGGAATAACAAACTGGAGGAATTCCATGTGAACTGGAAAGACCTCCAGGAATTGATGCAGAGTGAAAGGAACAGATCTAGGAGAACATTATACACAGAGACTGATACAGTGTGTAAAATCAAATGTAATGGACTTCTGTACTAGCAGCAATGCAATGACCCAGGACAATTCTGAGGGATTTATGGAAAAGAACACTACCCACATTCAGAAGAAGAACTACAGGAGTGGAAACACAGAAGAAAAACAACTGTTTGAACGCATGGGTTGATGTGGACAAGATTGGGGATGTAGACTTGAAACAACCACACCAATGCAACTATCAATAATATGGAAATAGGTCTTGATCGATGACACATGTTAAAACCAGTGGAAATGTGCATCGGCTATTGGGGGGATGAAGGGGACAGTAAAAACATGAATCATGGAACCATGGAAAATTTTTCTAAAAAATAAAATTAAAAGGGGGCAGCTGGGTAGCTCAGTGGATTGAGAGTCAGGCCTAGAGACAGGAGGTCCTAGGTTCAAATCTGGCCTCAGCCACTTCCCAGCTGTGTGACCCTGGGCAAGTCACTTGACCCCCATTGCCCACCCTTACCAATCTTCCACCTATGAGACAATACACTGAAATTAAGGGTTTAAAAAAATAAAATTAAATAAAATTAAAAATAAAATTAAAAAAGCAAAAGCAAAAAAAAACCCTCACCTTCCACCTTGGAATCAATACCTTGCATTGGTTCCAAGGCAGAAAATCAGTAAGGGGTAGGCAATGGGGGTTAAGTGACTTGCCCAGGGTCACACAGCTAGGAAGTATCTGAGGCCAGATTTGAACCTAGGACCTCCTATCTTTAGGCCTGGTTCTCAATTTACTGAGATACCCAGATGCCCCCAGAACCTTAATTTTTCAACTACCTCAAAGGAAATATTTAATTAGTTTCCAAAACCTAATGATTTTGCTTAGGCAATCTCTATCAGCCTCTAGCCTCTTCTCTTCAATTCCACTGCAAACACTAGTTGAAGTTCTTATCTTTTTTGGCCAAGGTGATTATAAAAACTTCTACCTGGTCTTAGTTCCTCCAGTCTATCCCCTCCAATCCATCACACAGCTGTCCAAGTATTCCTCTTAATGAACCTTGCCACTACTCAACCTTCAGCAGTTTTCCATAGCAAGTGAAATACAAACTCTGGGTCTGCATACTTAAAACACTCCATAATTTAATTCCAAACTATCTTTCTAAATTTACCTAATTATTCTCTGCTTCACTCACTCTTTGTTTCAGCTAAACTGCAATACTATCCATTTCCCATTCTTGTCAGGCCCTCTCCCAATTCTCATCTCTTAGCCTATGTTTAGTTTATCCATCTTATTATTTTCTATTGAAGTCCTTCCCTTCTTTCAAGGTCCAACTCAGGAATCATCCTTTCTATGAATCTTCTCCTGTCTTCTCATATTCCAATTCCTAAAATCTCTCAGGTGAAAATGATCTTTCCTTCCATATATTCCTCATAGCATATTGCCTTATGCCTGTTCATTATACTTATTTTTATCCCTTCTTATATGCCAATTATACTAGTATACCTCTCCTCTGTATCATAATGTAAGCTCCTTTAAATCTGGGTTGATAACATATTATCTTTGTATCTCTACACCCAACAGTGTTTTGCACATAGAGACACTTTTAATAACTGTTTGTGGAATTGAAATAAACAACTTACCATGATATCAGCTTCTCGTGTGGCATAACGAAGGTTTGGATCTAGCCAATACATCACAGCTTTTACCTGCTCAAAGTTCAGGAAAAGAAGAAATACCAGAAACAGGAAATAGAGCACACTGAGACCTGAGGAAGACAAAGAAACATTTAGATAATCTCGAGATATTCTGTATATATCTGTGTTGGTTCCATAAAACAAGGAGTAGTTCAGAGCTAATGAACATAAACATGTATACACATTGCTTTCTGATATGTTGCTTAAATTCTAAAAATTAAAAAAAAATTAATGTATATGATGGTTCCTTAAACCTTGAATAAAAATGGAAACTATTTTAATCAAAATGCTGCTATTCATAATATAGGTCATTGTCACAACACTATGTATCTGTTCTTTTTAACAAAAAGTATCCTACTGATAGAGATATTGTTTTAACATCAACTACATTTCCCATGTTATTCCCCTGCCTCTTCTCTGTGATTGACAGTGTTCTTTAGGGATATCTATATTAAACTGCTTAACTACAAACTTATCACAAGCTAGTGAATTCTGTAAGATTCTTCAATGTCTCAAAAGTCTATATTAAACAAGAGTAATTATTTAAAGATTAGCAGATGAGTACCTATTTGCTTTAAAGAAAAAGGTGATTCTAGCTTCCTAATCAAAATAAATATAGTTGGCAAGAATATGGAAAATTGAAAGACACTTTTCTGAGCAAATTTTTTTATCACAAAAAGTTATATTAAATGAAGCAAAACAACTCACAAGTAGGAAGGAGGATCAGGGAGCCTGAATCTGATTCTCTAAAATTTCTTTTCCAATTAACATTAAGATTAGTTTCAAATTAACATACAAACAGGAGGTAATGGTCAGAATTACTGAATTACCAACACTTTACAACATGTAGATTTAGCTATGTCTGTCATTGTGATAAAGTAGTGATACCTCAATTTTGAAGACTGATCAAGGATGTAAAATGTATATACCTTGAGGACTCATTGCCCATTTTCATCTCCTTATGCTTTGTCTCCATATATATGTTCAATTATTATTTTCAGTCAAAAGCAACACATTATTCTGATTATTTTATTTATCTTCAAAAATTTTTGCTAGAAGACAGGAATGCTTGATCAAAATAAGACCAAGTACTAGAGAGGCAGTAACCAAATTAATGAAAGATAAATTACATTAATCTACTATTTAATATTTGGAAATAAATAAAAATAAGCCCTTGAGTCTTTATTTTTTCACTTCAAGCAAAAAAGTTTTAAACTATTTCTGGTAAAAATACAAACTCAAAGTGAAAAAATAGACTAGACTACTCCCTCCAAACTAAAGATTAGAGTCATTTTTTCTTAAATGGATGGCAGCCATCTGACAAACAAAAAAACAAAAAACAATAAATCCCCCAACCATGGTCAGCACCAAGATTTCTATCCCTGCTCTTTCTCTGATATCAGCTATAATAAAAACAGTGCTTACAATGGCACTTGGGCACAGCAATGCAAGTAACCTTGGATCACACAACCTGATCCAAATTTGGCTCCCTGCTCTTCTCCCATAGAGCAACTCTACAGGAGGGAATATCTGTGACTGGAATAAAATCTTTTATAAACCATTATCATGTTGTGTGCTCCAGTCTGCAGGCCATCTCAGGGGAGTCTGGGCAAACAGTGTAGGAATCACAGATTCAGATATGGAAGGAGCTCACAGAGTCTAATGATTCCCAAGCTCTTAGGTGGGGTCATATATTCCTTTATACCAATACTGACTCATGCCAGCAGTTTTCAGTAAAATATTCTAAGTCTTAAAAAGAAAAGAAACCCCTAAATGGCTTGCTGTAATGATCCTTATAAATTAATGGCTGAATGGTAAAAATGGAGATTCTCTAGAGGAATAGGCAGGAAACAAAGATTAATTTGCTCATTATGCTAAATGGATCAGCTGTGGTGAGAAAAATTAATAAGCATCCAATCCAAGCTCACAGTAATTTATAACCTCAAGTGGCTATATTAGGTCTATGACAAGAAGTAGAGGAAAATTACCAAAGTAAATTAAGTGACTTCTTTAAAATTTTTGAGTATCACAGGAGCAAACAAAACCAAAACTTTTAATCTTTCTGGCTTCTTGATTTTCTCTTTTCCTCACTTTCTTTTACCTGTTTCTTCCCCCTCCTGCCCCCACCTAAATAAAAGAAATTATTCTTTACTTGGTAACCCTCATAGACAGGCAGTGAGGGGATATGCAGGGTTTTAAGGTCTATTTTTCTATCAGTTATAGCTATGATTTTGTGATGTTAATTTAAATATCTGGACCAGAAAACTCAAGTTCAGAAAACCTGAAATAATATTTATGTGAGATGACTACTATTAAAACAGGAGAAACTGAAGCCTTCATGATACACTATACAAAGTCTATGCTGCTAGTATAAACTTTAGTATATGGAGAAGTCACTTAAGAATGAGCTTGGATCAGAGACAGAAATCATTAGGGCATCTTTCTATTGTCTCCATTTGCCTCTGTGCTGTGGAAAAAATAGAGTATTATCTCAGAGTAATTCTGATCTACTACCATAAATTTAGCTACTGTAGGTTTTCTGCCTTAGTTGTCCTTCTATAATCCCTGCTGTTCTCCTAGTCACAACTTTTAGGAAAAAGCAACCAGTGATTTCCTTTATTAATTCTTGACTGCTTTGAGAATAGGGTATATGAATCTTAAAGGTACACATGTAGCCCTTGAGACAGGTATAATAACAGGAAATGCTTCCATAATCAGAATATGATATGTATTAATAGTAGCACCAGAATTAATCATGGAGATTAAAAGTTTCCTTTAGGCTCTGGAATTATTAGTAGGTTAACAACTAAGTTCAATCATTTTGATAGAAAATTAAAAATGATATACTGACATCAATAAACAACAACAAATGTACATGCAAATGCACAGATATATTAATTCACTTAAACTTACCAAAAACCATTCGCCATAAAGCAGGATGTGGTCGAGTAAAAGGACCTGTGGTTAAAAACATAAAAAAAGAACATAAACAAATTATAAGTGAAGAAGTGAAACTGTGTTAGAACCAGTTCATATGTGGATTTTGAAGACATTAAACTTTCTAATGCTTAAAGGAAAAATACCAACACAGAAAATCTTTTCATTAATATTTTTGAGTGAAAGATTATACTTAAAAACTTAGCTTATATTAACTCATTAATCCTTACAATCCTCTTTAGGAATCTCCAATTTAATAAAAGGATAGGTTCCATAAATAGGTTGTTTGGAAGTCAGAATGAGTTTTTTTCAAAGCAAGAATGATTGTAAGATATGCAGGAAGATGATAAAGGAAGAGAAGTAGAAGATAAAACTATTCTATTGATATTTTGCATGTAAACCTGTAAGAACCAGGAAAATAATATACATAATTAGAATACAACAACATAAATGAAAAGAACAAAACTGGGTGCTGTGAAACAGTGAAAGCCAAGAAGGCCATTCTTTGCAGAAATGAAGACGTATAGGAGTAGAACACTGCATATGTCAGGTTTTTTTGATATGGTGAATTGTTTATTTTTATTATAGCAGGAGGCTCTTTGAGTGATGAAGGAATTCAGACACCATATTTTAAAGACAAAAGATAGTTACAGAAATTTATTTCTGAAAAAGAATAATTGATATCAGAGATAAATGAGAAAAAAGGTAAGAAAATGCCTCTCCTTTGATGCTTATGCTACCTGGTCTAGACAAATTTAAACCCAAGAAAATGAAATTGTAGTTGTGGTTGCTGAACCACCATGGATGATCTTTGAGGAATTGTGGCTACTAGTAGAAGCACCAAGGATTTGGAGATTAGAATGTTGTTTTAATTTTCAAAAGGAGGAAAAAAGAAAATATTTTAAAACTTTAGGTTTCTGAACTTGCTACTGATCTCTTGAAGAATTCTAGAATGATTAAAGGAAATCTTTGAAAACACTGAGAAAGTAAAGAAGCAACTACCACAAGGTAGCAGCACTATTCCTGAAGAACCAGGAATCTGCCAGTATCATCTGATGCTTTTCTGATAGGTTAATTAGATGATTTAATCAGATTTATGCCAATTTAATCTAATGTTTTTCTGATAGGCTAATTAGATGAGTAGGATCATTTAATGACATGGGCAGAATCTCTTGATATCCTTGTGATGAGTTGGAGAGAGATGATTTGAGTAGAGAATAGTATAGTTAGGAGGTTGCAAACTGGTTAAGTAAATATACCAAGAGTGATTAATGAATTTTTAAGAGTGGAAGATTTCTAGTAGAGTACCCAGGAGTGATAGCTAACTAGATGACGGAACTGGGGGATAAAAAGATTATGACAGTTTGAAGCACAGGTCAGCAACTTTTTGGCCGTGAGAGCCATAAATGCCACATTTTAAAAAATGTAATTTCGTGAGAGCCGTACAGTGCTCACAGTGTGCACTCCTATAACAGTGAGCTCTCCTGTAACAGCGCCTGAAAAAAAATTGACTTTATGGCTCCTGCAGAAGGAGCCATGTGTTGCCGACCCCTGGTTTTGAAGCAATGGGCCAAAGCTAACAAGATGAATGGGGATAATACCTCTATATTTAAAAAACCAATAATTTTATGTATAGTATAGAAGTGGGGCTGGAAATGTTTTTTTTCCTGGTGTTCAACAAATTAAAAATAAAAAAGATGTGTATTCCCCCCAATTCTTTAATCAATTAAATACACATGCTATAAGAGACCTTTTCCCAAGCAGTTTTCACTCTCTCCATGAAAGATAATAATTCTGTTTTATCTGAAGATATGGAAGTGAGAAAGAAGTATGAAGCATTATGTATAAAAACAAAAAATCTGAGCTGAAATCATACCTATCCTTTGGAGGATAAGTTTAGGAGTCAATGGTAGAGTAGCCCTTTGAAATACTGCCCTGAACTCCAGTTCTTTAAACATACCTCATATCTCTATATATTGCAGATGCTCAAGATTCATTTGAGTTAACTATTTTTTGAGATTAAAAATACTCCCAGAAAGGGTCATTTGTATTAAAGTATCATAAGCTATAATCCAAATAATATCTGAAAAATACTGAATTCAGTAAAATTTTGACTTAGCAGGAGAAAAATAGGGAAATATATAAATAAGTCTCCATCAGCATACCAGATGTCTACTACCATACATTCTGATTCACCCAAATCCTCCCTTTCCCTGTAATTCTATGGGTATCAATGTAGGCTCCTCGAAAGAAATACATCCCTTTTCATTCTGAATTTAATGAACACCAAGTAAAATGAATATTTCCATATACACTGAAGAACAGAAGATTAATATGAAACCAAGAATCTCTTTCATATAGTTTTCTTTTAAAGTATATAATAAAATCAACATGTATCAAAGTTTTCCTGTTTGCTTATAATTCCTTCTGGACTTCCTTCTAGTCTTAACTCATATTTTTTGTTTGTTTGCTGGAGGGTAGAGAGGCAATTCTACCTATCCTCCTCTTTTTCTTTCCATTTGCCTTCACCATAAGAAAAACAAAACCTGGAACAAATGAACAGTGAACAAAAAAAAATTCCTATTGGGGTCATTCAAAAAATATGTTTCATTTTTTATCTTGTGTCTATCACTTATTTGACAGGTAGTGAGTAGCAGCTTCTGGAGTCACTGTTGTTCACTGCCTGGATTAGAATTCTTAAATCTTTTAAAGTGGTCTTTACAGTGCACTTGTTCATTTCCCTCTGTATCAATTCATATAAAGGCTTCTCAGGTTTCCCCAAAACTCTCCATTTTCATTTCTTCTTCTTTTTTTTAAAGATTTAAAAAAAAAAACAAACCTTACCTTCCAAGTTGGAATTAATACTGTGTAATTGGTTCCAAGGCAAAAGAGCAATAAGGGCTAGGCAATGGGGGTCAAGTGACTTGCCCACGGTCACAAAGCTAGGAAGTATCTGAGGCCAGATTTAAACCCAGGATCTCCTGTCACTGAATCTGGCTCTCAATTCCCTGAGCCACTGCTGCTCCTCTTCCCTACCCCCAATTCTGTAATTTCTCAGAATAATGTTTCATTAGAGGAAGAGAAGGGAAAGCAAATAAACATTTACAAGTACTTACTATGTACAAGCTAGGCACTATGCTAAGCACTTTTACAAATATTATTCCATTAGATCCTCACAACAGTCCTGTGAGATAGGAGCTATTATCTCCATTTTACAGTTGAGGAAACTGAGGCAAACAAAAGTTAAGTGATGTGCCCAAGGATCATAAAGCTAGTAAATGTCTTGAAGTCATGTAAACCCAAATCTTCTAACTGCAATCCCAGCATTTTATCTATTGTGCCACCAGCACAATACTATATTTTGTTTAGTCATTCACAAACTGGTAGGCATCCCATAGTTTCCAGTTTTTTGTTAACATTTTTGGTCAAGCTTTCTAGAATGACTAAATCAATTTTTAAAACTACTACAACAGTGTATTGGTGTAGAGGTTCTCCCAAAAATCCTCAATGTTTGTCATTTTCCTTTTATTGGTGACCTCTTCCAATATGATTGGTGGAACACTCTGGGTCCCTTTGATTCTTTTGATTTGCATTTCTCTAATTGTTAATGATTAGGAGCTCTTTTTCAAATGGCTGTTGATAGCTTAGATTTCTTCCTGTGAAAATTACTTGTTCATATGTTTTGACCAGTTATCATTTAGAGACTGGCTTTTGCTTTTATAGTTTTATCAATTCCTTACATATAGTGAAAATGAATTTATCAGAGAAACTTCAGATAAAGATTTTTTCCCGATTAACCATTTCCCTTCTAACTTTATTTTTTCTTTTATTAATTTTTCCCTTAAATTACTCCCTCTCATTATTTAAATTAGTGACATATAGCTTTTTTAAAAATATGGTTATTGGGGGCAGCTGGGTGGCTCAGTGGATTGAGAGCTAGGTCTAGAGATGGGAAGTCCTAGGTTCAAATCTGGCCTCAGACACTTCTTAGTTGTGTGACCCTGGTCAAGTCACTTAACCCCCATTGCCTAGCCCTACCACTCTTTTGCCTTGGAGCCAATACACCGTATTGACTCCAAGACAGAAGGTAAGGGTTTAAAATATATATACATATATATGGCTATTGATTGCTTGGATTATTTTCCTTTGAAAACTGCCTGTTCATATTTTAAGATAATTTACCTATTTTGGAATAACTTATAAATCTGATTTCATAGGAAACCTTTATCAGAGACACCTTCTGCAAGGGTTTAGCTTAGATATGTATATTCTTTCTATTAGATTATATAAGATTTATTTATCCAAAAATTTTTAATTTTCTATACTGTTTTTAAAGTCATGAATACTAAGATCCAAAAGGTGATTCCTTCTTTGTTCCTCTAATTTGTATAAGATGTAAGTAACCCTTTATATCTAGGCCATGCATCTATTCAGAACTTAGCTTGATAAATGGTATAAGATGCTGATATAAACCTAATTACTGCCAAACTGTTGACCAATTGGAATGAGTTTTAATATGTACAGTGAGAGAGCTCATCCACAATGATGTGAGTGACATGTCCAAAGTAATACAACGAGGACATGTATTTAGGTCTTTGATTACAAAAACACTATTCTTTTCCACTAAATCATAAATAAGTCTCCTCACTATTATTACCTTCCTTTAGATATTCTCCTAGTCAATACCTGTTCTAAAACATGTGATCCAGAACTGAACATGATTTTCCCGATAGAGTTGACCAGCTGAGAGTAAAGAGTATAGTATAATGATCAACTTCCTCATTTCACTAATTTATCAAGATACCATATAACATTAAACTTGAACAGGACTTCTAGTCCAATCTTCTTATACTAAAAAGGGATGACCCAAGGACTAGAGAAGTGAAATGTCTAACTAAAGCAGTAACTAACTAGTGGTAGAACTAAGATTTGAATCCAGATGTCTTGACTCCCATTGTAGAGCCCTTTCCTTATATACACTTCCAAGTCATAGGATCCAACTTTAAAATTAGGAAGACTTGTGCTCAAATTCTGCCTCTTAAGCTTATTTAGCTATATGACCATAGGCAAATCCCTCGACCAGATAATAGGTATAATATCCATAACAGAGTTGTTATGGAAGCCAAATGACAGTATTTTGCAAAACTGAAGGCATTAGAAATGTCAGTTCTTGTTACTCTAGTAAATCACTATTTATATAACTATGGTGGGTTACTTCACCTTTCTGAGCCTTAATCTACTCATTTGTACAATGTGGGGATGAGGGTGTGGGAGAAATAAATGACCTCTCACTGCCTGGATTCTCTCACCTATCCATTCCCTTATCCTTCTGGCCCTTTGTTTCTTTAAAAAGAATATCATGATCTCTGTGTTTGTTTTCATTTCCAATATTATGCTATATAAAATTAAATATTTTTATTGTGTTCTTGTCTTGAATATACTTTTAAAACTATGTCTCAGAAGCTCCATCTTAGTTGGGATGAAAAGTGAACTGAATGTTATATTTTATCTCTTTTGAAACTGAGAAACAGGAGATTCCACAGCTTAAATAGAAATTTTAAAATTCATTTAAAGATTATTAGGGCTGATAAGGCAGCCTCCTTGGGGAACACAGGAAATACCCATTAGAAATCAAACAAAATTATCACAAGCTGCTTTAAAGTCATGTGGATTTATTGCCTAAATAGTCTTCTTCTAGTAACTTATGGAAACCACATGTTACTGAAAACTTAAGTTCTTGCTATAAAATTCCCTTGAGGGAGACAATTGAGGGACTACTGAAAAATATATAGTAAAACCTTGATTTTTTAGAATAGAACCATCTTTCCAGACCATTTAGGCCAAAAAAAATCCCACTAAGCAACAAATCTTTTGTGGTCAAGAGATTATATACAACCTCCTGTGTATAGCTGATTTGATGAATGAAAAGAATAAAGTGCTTTAACTACTTTGTCACAAAAGGTCATCTTTGCTTCTTAAGAAAATGACAAATAACAGCAGGGAAATTTCAAGAAGACAAATAGAAGAAAGATGGAAGAGAATAGCAGAGGGGAGAGAATTACAGGAAGAAATAAGTGATCAAAACATAAGACTTATGTTTTCAATAAAGCACTTTCAGGGCTATGGCTGAAGCTAGGACTCATTCAGCTTTAAGTTTCACACTATCTACATCTAAATGTACACTGATACTAGTATCGCATCAAGAGAATGAATCCTGGGGGCAGATGGGTGGCTAAGTGGATTGAAAGCCAGGCCTAGAGCCTGGAGGTCTTGGATTCAAATCTAGTTTCACATACTTCCTAGCTGTGTGACCCTGGGCAAGACACTTAACTCCCTCCCATTGCCTAACCCTAACCATTGTTCTGCCTTAGAACCAATATGGTGTATTGATTCTAAGACGGAAGAGAATGAACCCTGATCATCAATTAAGAAAGATTAATATTTAGTGTGCTCTGTTTAAGAAGGTAGAAAAGTATGGTGGTACTCTTTCTAAAGATTTATATTTAAAAAATGCAAACAAATAAAAGAAAAAAGTATCTGAATTTAAAAAGTTAGCTTTCAACTACATGGAAAGCTTCTGTCTAGGTGAAGGCATAGCTGATATAAGTGCTTATCAAATCTGCAGTTCATATGAATTTGGGAGAACTAACTAAAATACTGACAGTATTGTTAGGATCCAAAAAAGATCTAACACTATGAGGTGACACTAATAAGAAAAACTTTAATGAGGATAAATGTAAAGTTCTACAAATGGGCTCAATAAACAACTGGACATATATTGGATGACGGCGGTATGGCTAGATGAATAAAAAATGAGAAGATTTCAGTAGACTTTAAGTTCAGTCTAATCTAAGGTTATATTAATAGAAGTGTAATGTCCAGAATGAGGGAGATGACCAATCACCAGAAAAGGGAAGACTTATGAGAGGAAATAATTGTTTTCAAGGAGTTAAAGGATTATCATATAGAAGAAGAATTAGATTTGTCCTACCTGGGTAGACTAGGAGCAGTGGGTCTCCCTCTCTCCCTCCTGGTCTTCATATTGTCTTTTTGCAACCTATCTCAATCCTTTCCTCCTTAAGGCTCTCTTAGATGTTAAGAAACCAGGATAAGGTTCTCAATATCAATCTCCTTATTGTATAGATGAAGACCTTGAGGTATAAGTGACTTTCCCAGGGTCACACTACTAGTTAATGGCAGAGTTAGAACTAGAATCCTGTTAAGCCTTGACAGAATAGAACTACACTCAAATCCTGTAGGCCAAACAAACTCTAATACCCTTTAACAGTAAGTCCTTAATAGCCAAGAAATGACTTATGCTCAATCTCTTATTAGTCTATTTGAACCCAGGTCTTTCTGATTTGAAGAACAGGACTCTATACACTATATTATGCTATCATATCAGAGAACAAACTCTATTTCAGTCCTTCCTTATAATCTTTTCAGTTCTTTCTTCACTTATAAAGTGGAGTAACTTAAGTCATGGAAAAGTGTGATTTGTTTTGATAAGGCAGAACCTGATTTGCAGACTCCATTTCATTTCTATCACCTAGACCAGTGATGGGAAAACTATAGCTCTCGGGGCAGATGTGGCCCCCTGAAATGTTCTATCCACCCCGTGGGACATTCTGACGAATACAATGAGTAGGATATAATACAATCGAACTTAGAAAGAGTTGCCTTGGAAACAGACTGACAGATGAGCATTTCCTTTCCTTTGGCCCCTCTTTAAAAAGCTTGCCCATCACTGGGCTAGACCATACTACTTTCAATGACTAGAAATAAAATTACATGAAGATGAAATGAAAGAAAGTAATCTATTACTTACCATTGGGAAAAGCTAACACACTGATAATGAGAAAGAAGAAAATAACAGAGAGGATGCCTTTCCAAATATTATCTTCTTGAACAGAATCATCTCTGAAAATAGAAAAACAAAATCAAATTATTGTTATTTCTTTATTACAGCAATGTCCTTAGAGCTTTACTGTATAAAAACATAGCCTTCTCCTGAGACCTCCAGGCCAGGATGCTTTGTTTTTCATGAGGAAATTGATCTGAGAAGTAAAGTGGGTTGGTACAAACAAACATACCTTCAGGAATCAATCAGAGAAGTGAGAAATGGTTGTGAGAAGCTCAAATATGGAAACAAATGCCTGAAACACCCAAAAAATAATGGGGGCAATACTGACCACCTAACCTAGATCCAGTCCTACCTATGTTTTTCCTTTATTCCCTGTATCTCTACCATACCCCTCCACCATACCTAAAGAAATGACATCTAGAGGCAGGCGAGAGATAACACACTCTAGGAGCTCTCCCAGAGCAACTTCCTTTACAAAGTTAAATGGTGAGCAAGTGGTTGAATGAGTTTTGAGAATAAGAGAGAAAGAAAAAAATACTATGGAAAGAACAGCTTAAAAGGAAATCAGTGTGGGGGGGGGGGGGCGGCTGAGTAGCTCAGTGGGTTGAGAGCCAGGCCTAGAGACGGGAGGTCCTAGGTTCAAATCTGACCTCAGACACTTCCCAGCTGTGTGACCCTGGGCAAGTCACTTGACCCCCATTGCCTACCCTTACCACTCTTCTGCCTTGGAGCCAATATACAGTATTGACTCCAAGACGGAAGGTAAGGGTTTAAAAATAAATAAATAAATAAAGGAAATCAGTGGGAAGTGAAAGATTATATCCATTATTGAAACAAAGGAATTGTGGGAAAAGGAAAAGAAACAGAAATATCAAAAATAAGAGAAATTTTTCAAAATGAACAAGAACCTTTGGTCTAACAACACAGCAGAGAGGAAAAGAAAGACTTTGAAAGTTTACATGAAGAGAGTCTAGTAACACATTTAGTGAATGGAAGAAGGAAAAATGAAAATGGAATATTAGATTAGTAACAGGAGGATTATATGAAATAATGATAATGATTGAGAAGTAGAGAGAGATGGGAGGAAAATAAGTTCAGCCTTTCTATTATTGTGTTTGAGTAGATAGTGGAAAAATAAATGCAAGATGAGAAAGCAGAAAACATGAGATTAATCTTAATAGAAGAAAATAATGTACACAACTGAAGGAACAGGAGCTTTACAGTAAAAATGCTACTAATTCCTTAAATGCTATTAATTCCTTGTTTTTGAGGAAGGATTATAGGAAAAGAATATTTCTAGTAGAAAAACAAAAAATAAAAAGGAAAACTAAACAATAGGGTTGAACAATGTAGGAAAATTTTAAAGGAGAGAATAACTGGATAAGAAAATATCTAGATTATCCAAATTATTCAAATACTTTTAGAGTTGTGAGGAGAAACTATTCTCGAAAGCAAAGATGCTAGGTCTCAAGGTCTTATATAATGTCTATGTTATATGATTGATATTTTGATTAGCCATTGAATTATGGTTTTGCAAATAATAGAAATTATATTTGTTCTAAGGCCAGTGCCATCATATTATACTTTTTGGTATTTGTATGACATCAAGGCTATTAAATATGTAATATTTAGGTACTATCATGTGGTTCATGCATTCAATTCACCTATCATTCCAGAATTATTGGCAGATTTTTTAAAAGTGGTGTATCGGGGCAGCTGGGTAGCTCAGTGGATTGAGAGCCAGGCCTAGAGACAGGAGGTCCTAGGTTCACATCCGGCCTCAGACACTTCCCAGCTGTGTGACCCTGGGCAAGTCACTTGACCCCCATTGCCTACCCTTACCAATCTTCCACCTATAAGTCAATACACAGAAGTTAAGGGTTTAAAATAAAAAAAAAAAAAAAAAAAAAGTGGTGTATCACATGTAAAACCCAGTGGAACTGCTCATTGGCTATGAGAGGTGGATGGAAGGAGGGAAGGGAAAGAACATGAATCACATAACCATGGAAAAATATTCTAAACCAATTAATTAAATAAAATTTTTCAAATAAAAAAAGTAGCATATCATTTGAAGAAAGGAGATCACAAAAGCAATATAACTTCATTTATCATTTTCATCAACCCTATAAATTCTGATATGGGACAAAGATTTGAGTGCTCGCTTTATAAATTCTTAAATATTTGTTTAGGAACAAAAATGCAAATTCTGGGGGCTCCTTAAAAGCATGGAAATATTATAGATTAAGCATCATGACAATGTTACAACTCTGCCATCAGCATCATTATTACTGTGCTAAACATACCCCGTGCCCTATAGAACTCTCTATAGCATTATTACAGGGGCAGATTCTATTAAGGGTTAAGACTGCCTGGAAACATATAGGGAATTAATGTATCTCCATTTAGAAAATGACACTTGGGTCATATAAAGTCCCACAGCTAGAATAAGCAACATCACAAAAATCAATCTCAGAATGTGACTGATTTAAGTGACTGTAAGTCATCATCTATTCTACACCCTTGCCCCAGACACTTGCCAGCTGTGCAACAAGAGATAGCATTTGTAAAGTATCTACTCTATGCCATAGATTGTGCTAAGTGCTTTACAAATATCTCATTTAATCCTCACAACTCTATGAAGTTGTTGATATTATTATCCCCATTTTACAGGAAACTAAGGGAGAGGTTAAGTGTTGTGCTGACCCATCATATAGTTATCAAATATCTGAGGCCTTATTCAAACTCAGGCCTTCCTAACTCCAGGCCCAAGGCTCTATCTACTGCACTACCTAGCTGACTCATTAACCAAGGGCAAATCACTTAACCTGGCTCCCTCAGTTTCTTCATCTGTAAAAAGGAGATAATAACAGCACCTATTATAAAACCAGGTTTGTTATGGGGATGAAATGAGATAACTATAAAGATTTGCAAACCATAAAGCACCACATAAATGCAAGCCATCATTATTATGTGCTAGGCATTATGCTAAGTTCCATCAGTAAATTTATATATTTGATAAGTGTACCTGAGTCCTATGCTGATTAGAAGTAAAATTAGCACAAAAACCTAGGTTACCCAATTCCGAGATCAGCAGACTTCCCAAAGTTGATATGGAATAACAATATATGTTATTAGTCAATAAGGAAGAATAAGGAAGACATGGGTTTGAATCCTGTCTCAAATCCTTATAAGTTGTGTGACTCAAAGTTGTTATAAGGATATAAAATATCTTTGAAGTGCAAATCTATTTAAATGCTATGCAAATGCTAGCTTTTGTATCATCATTATTATCCTCTGACTAGTCTAAGGCAATAAAACTGGTGGTAGGACAGAAACTAAAACTCAGGAATCCTGATCTGGATATGGGATCTAGGAAGAAGACTTTAACTTTAAAGCATAAATTTAAATGTGTATATAAAGGACATCTGGTCTCTAGACTCTGAGAAAATTAGGGAGAAGAGTAAGTCCTCTTTCCTGGTCTCAAAGGTCCTGGAATCTTTGAGTAACCATATGGTAACTAAACAACAAAGAAAACCTGAAGTAAAGGCTTACTTGATTATTTATCTGATGACCAAATCATCTTAATTTAGTTTGTGGTCTTAAGTTCTTTTTATCTATTAAGCCTGTAGAGATGATGCAGAAGAGTCACAAAGGCCTAAATATATACATGATAAATATCCATAACCAAAAGAAGAATTCAGCGAAGCAACTATAACCTCCAATGTTACACTGCAGTGAGTGATGAAGTTCCTGGGTTGTAGAAACTAAGGTAATTTGTGGAAAAATAGTATGGAAAATGCAGCTATTATCATCATGGTTCTCTAAGCTGAGGGATCTTTGCAAAGGTTGATTCTAGAAAACTATGCTAGTGAGGATGATTCCTCAAAAGCAGAAAATCCCAGGGCATAAAGGCCCACTGGGAAAACTTGTATTCTGACTTTACTTTTGCCAACCTAGAAAGCTGCTGGAAGCCAGCTAAAGAATAAATAGCCAATTACCATGGGAGTGTCGACCTGGAATCTAGAGACCCCAAACTTGTGGCCTAGTGAGATAGAATGAATCCCAGGTTTTAGAAATAGCTTGTAGGTTGGAGAACCCCCAAAGCTTATGCTTGTTCCCAGTTCCCCTGAGAATCACCCTGAAGGGAATCTCAGACTAGCAGTTGTAGACTGAATAATGGACCTTAGGGTAAATGCTAAATTTCCTTTTGTCTTAGGTAGTCTTCCCCATAGTATCAAGGTCCCTGCCCTTTCCCAAGCTTGACTGTAAATCTCATCCTTACCAGTATAACTTCAATCATCTTCCCCAGCCCCTAGGTCTTCCCAAATGGTATATAAGTTCCCCAATTTCCTCCTCTTGAAGTGGTCATCTAGCACGGTGTCTCTCCCAGTGAGTCAGGGAGCAGAGCGAAGCTGGGTTCACTCTGCATAAGGCGCAGCTCTGCATAAGAGGCCTAATCAGCCCTGTTCCCCCTTTCCCTTGATTAAAGAGTTTACCCTTAATGGGGTCGAATGGCCTATTCAAACTTGCTTGTGATTAAAAACTGAACTCAAGGGAAGAAATTTCACGCCATACCTGCTCAGAACTTTGAGCAAAGACTGATTATAAAAAAACCTTTCAGAACTGAATGACTTTTAAAGAGACTGTATCTTACTGTATTTTGCTAATTAGTTTTGTAAATTAATCTTGCTTATTTCATTGATTTTCCTGTTACACTGAATCATTTTAATTTAATGTAGTTTGTGGCTGCTAGATTAATTCTGTTATGATTTTATTGTAACTCCTAAATAATGAGAAAAATCTATTAGAACTGGTAAGAGGTTTTGACCAGCTTGTTGATTTGATACTACTGGATTTATAGAGCACATGTCTTTTAAAATTTATTCTGTCTTGGTAATTGCAAAGAACCTTGAAAGTTTCCTTGCTTTGAATATTACCTTGTAATTTTACAAGAGATTTTTTAACTTTTACTTTAAATCCTTAAGAATTGTTGTCTTAAAGGATAAAGCTTTTATATATTTTATTATAAGAGGCATTATTGCCTGGAATAGGTAGACGCATTCCTACCCAGGATTTTTTTTTAAATACAGAGTCAAGGAACTCCTGTATATTCTTTGCTATGGAAGCAATAACAGCATTTGCCAAGGGTTACAGGTTGTAACAAGTATATGATTTTGAACATCGCTATTTATTGTTTTAAAATGTGCTTTTGGAAATAGTGGTACTCTATTTGAATGTGCATTGTGAATCTGCTATTTTGTAAAACCCACTTTCTCTCACAGAAAACCTCATTTTTGGGTAACATAACCCTTCTAGTTCTAAGCTATATATATATATTTTTTTTTTAAAATTTTTAAAACATTTTTCTAATGAGCAATTGATTTTTCCTTTTTCTCATCTTGTACTGGAAGTACATATATAATCATTATTTATCCTTTTTCTGATTCTACAGCAAATACCTGAGCCTATAGGACTGTGATTAAATGCCTGTCTGATTCTACTGTAAGGGAATATGAAAGCCGTTTTCGTGCTAAAAAAGAAAGCACATGGTCAGAGACTTGACTGACTAAGATCTGCATAATTGCAGCAGCTCTATGCCAATACTTTAGGGCTTGGAAATTGGGGTTTGAGTCCTAGAGTCCCAGTCTTTTCTAAAAACTTTAGAGGATGTGGGTCCCCTCGACTTAGATTCCTAGAAAGCACCTAAGATTGGTTATTTATTTGGCTCAGTTCCCTAAAAAAGCTGATGATAAAGTCAGATCAGAGAGAGACATTTTCCTTAAGTCCTGGCCCTGAATGGGTAATTGCAAACTGCTGAATTCACTTTAATTAGACCTTCATTCAAAGGTCTAAGTTTATTTTCCCCAGATTTTGCACATTTTACATTTCATTCACAAGTTAATTTTTTCTTTTTTTCTTGAATTTTATTCTTTGTATTTTGCCATCCTTAGCTGACCTGAGGTACCTTTTTTTATAAAAAAGGTGTGTTTAAGATTTACCTCACGGGGATATCTGTTAAGTTTTTTAAAATTCGATAATGTAAAAAATATATGTATATTTAACTCTTTTAGGAGTAATTTCACGGGGAATTGTATAAATCTTAGAAGAAAATGTATGTTTTGTAATCTATAATGTAAAGTTTAAATTCTTTTGAGAATAATTTCAGGATAAGGATCCTACCATCTCCCCAGAATCCAGACGACGAACTCGTTTGGTGAAGACACCATGAAGATGTCTGAAAAGCCTTCACTGTACCATGAAGACCAAATTTTGAACTTTGGGGTGCAGTTGATTGAACTATGGGGAGTTGAAATTGAGTTGTATGTATTGTTTTAATTGTACACTGTTATACCAATAGGGGACTGCCCCCGAATTGGTTTTTTGTCAATGCGGCTAATTTTAACCATTTGTTCATCTATTTCTTTTATCCCTCAAATTCCTAAATTTTAGAAGTTTTCTATTTTTACAGGTCCAGCGAAGAAAAAGAACTAACCTTTTTTTTGCCGGACCTCACGGGGAATTGTAAAAGTGAAATTTGGGAGATGCCAAACTACATTTCCCGTGGTCCAACGGGTTTCCGGTTCCGGTTCTTTGGGCGTGGGGACACCTACATCTCCACGCAGAGAGGAGTTTATAATCTCCTGGGTTAGGAGGGAGTGCGCTCTTGGCCAGCAGATTTGGGAGGAGACAGGAGACAGTAATGGCGAGGGTGGAGATTTTGAATTCTTACAAGCGCGTGGTCTAATAACTTTATCTATCAGCATGGCTTTAATTAAATTACTAATATATATATTTATACCAGCCTTTATTATTTTTCATATTTATACGAGGACCCCAAGACATGAGGTACCCACACAGCCCATTTAGGATTGAGTCAGGAGTCTGGTTAGCAGAGGGGCCAGGCAAGTGGCTCTCGGAGTAAAGGACTTGGTCACACGCATTTGGGAGTGACCCACTCTAATTAAGGGGGTTTAGGCAATGATCTGTAGATCTACCGAGAGTTGCAGAACCAGAACCAGCCCACGGGTGTCTGGATATTGAAACACAGTAAATCTGTGGCCCCAAGAGGTGGAAGCAGCCAGCAGCCCGAAGAAACACCTAATGATACTGCCGGGAGTTAAATGTAAATGCCTGGCAAATGGTCCCAAGGTGAATGGGCCAAAATGGAGTCTAGTTCAACCCACTACAAGCTCTGAGTGTGACTAGGTATTAGAGTGTGTATGTGTGTGTTGTTGCATGTGAAAGTGGGTGAAGCATGTCTGGAGTAGAAGAGCAAGGAGAGTAGTTCAGAGGTGTGAATGGCTGGCTGAAAGCTTTGAATGGGAAGTTGAGCTGGAGTGTGGGAGCCTGAATGTACATTTAAGTCAATTAAATGGAGAAAGCTTCTTCATGAATGGAAATGCCACAGTTTAAGGGTTTAAAGTTTAAATGGTTGTAAATTTTTGCAAAAGAGCTTCTCACAGAAGCTTAAAGAACTTAAGTTCTGGATTTCTTCTCATTTCTCTGAGGTTTTGCTTATATTGTATTTGGTGTGCTTTAAAAAGGATCCACTAATAACCTTAATGCTTGTGATTTAAATGTCTAAATTTGTTTTAACAGTTAATTCCTCCCAAAAGCTAAAGAGATAGAAGTTGGCGATCGGATATGAGGATAGCCAGCAAAAGGCAACAGGCAAAAGGAGGTCCAGAAATTCATAACTTTAAAATTCTAATCTTTTCTTCCCAGTTTTGGTATAATGTGTGAAATATTGTATACCAAGTGCACTTAATGTTTTAATAATGTTGGTAATGAGATGCATTTGTTCTAGATGTTAAATTTGTTATTTGAGTGCTGTAATTCCATGTTTTTTTTTTTCAAGCTGTTATTTGTTTCCAGAGAGCAAGGTTTTTCTTATTAGCGTGTGTTCAGAAGTAAAGACAGTTCATTTTTGGTCATTGTGTCATTGTAAAATGACAAGATATGGCTAGGGAAAGGCTTTCCTTTAAATGGGAAGGAAACTGAAGAATTTTAAATTAACCAAAAATTTTCCTCTGAAGGAGCCACTTTAGCCTTAGGCCAAAAGGAAAGCTTTTGAGGCCAGGCTGAGAGAAAGGTAATTTGGAGCCAAGGACAGCAAGATAGAAGGGAATTGGATAGGTATTCTGATTTAAAGGTAATTCTTAGCTTTTCCTTAGTAATCCAAAGTTTTGGGTCAAGAGAAGTTTTATGGGTTTTAAAAGGGATCATGAACTATAGCCTGATTTTTGGAGGGTTTTTTTTTAAGGTAAATTTCCAGAGTACAACCATTACAATACATAAGTTTTTGTTTCAAAAAGACCAGGGAATCCTGATTCCTATAGGGAATTGAGTTTTCTTTTTTTGAGTGGAGAGAACTAATCCAATTTGGAATTTATTTTTGTGAGCATTATTTTTCTGATAGATGATCATTGGCACATGACCGATATTAGAGAAAGGAATTCCCCACCTGCGAAAATTCTTAAGTAATTTCTAGGAATGCCCTGCATTTTACCACCCCAGTTCTGGAGTGTGGGTGAAGCGATTAAAACTTACTTAAGGTCAAGTTTGCTATATGGCTTGTTAAAGGGATTTTATTTACAACCCCTGGAGCACTTTTATCTCTCCATGCTGGTTCTTAGGAGCCAAAAGCATGGACAAGACTCAGAATCCGAATCTGAAAGATTCTCTGAAGAAGATACCTATGAGAAATCCAAAGGAGCCCCAAGATGTCACTGGAACCAATAAGTATCACCTTTCTTAATTGCTTTCATTTGGCCTTTCAAATTTCTGTAACAGTCAAAAACTTGACCATTTTCATATATTTACTCTGAGCAAAATCCCTTTTATAAGGAGAGAACCTAGAAGGATATTCCCCAAATTTAACTAAAGCAGGTAAAATTTAAAAATAGTAGCATTTTACTTTAGGAGGCTTGAAAGTAATAACTGTTAGATCTGAAAATTCGCAGCAGAGATTCCAGAGTGCTAATTCAGTATTACAGAACATGTTTGTCTCAAAGTAATATCAGAAGAATTCAGGAAAGAAATGATGGGAGCCTAGAAATAATTGTGAATAAGCAAAGATAATTCATTTTAAACCCTGAGCATGGTTAGAGAGAATTGCCATCTAAAGGCGAATTGTATGGGAAGATAATTGGGAAAAGAAATGCTATGAAGTGAAATTGGTTATTGATGCAGTCATAGGCTGAGAAATGGCTCAGCTAAGTTTCTGTCAAGTTCTACAGGTGACTGCCAATCATTACCAACTTATGCATGGCATTAATATTCCAAATTATGGGAGCCTTTCTCCCTCAGTTTAAGTTACTTCCCACCTTTCTCCTGTTATAGCAATTTTCTATAATCATATGATGAAGGAAGCTTTAGAAAGGCAAGGCCTACAATATGGGAATTGTGAAGGCAAATGGAAATTTTTAGCCATTGTGAATGAGGTTAGCAGATTAGAGGTCCCTTTTCCTAAAAGGAGGAAGAATTTAGGTCATAAGGAAAACCTGACAAAACATCAGTGTCAAAAAAAGGGGGGAAGCAATACATAAAAATAGTAGCTTCTAAGCAGTATTTTTAATAAACAGGGTTCAGATAGAACACTGACTTTCTCCCCAGTACCAATAAAGTTTATACATCTTGAAGCCTAAACAGGAAACAATGAGATAAGGAAACTTTTGTGCCTAGGAATGCTATAAGTTCAATGGTAAATGAGCCTTTATTGCCAATGAATAGATACTTGAGGAAATTGAAAAGTGTACCCAAAACTAAATTGATTAAGGAGATAGCATGTTACTGCCTCAACAAGACAATTATTTTCACAAGAATTTTTATCTATAGACTTTACATTAGCTGACTCAGTTGCAACATTTTTTCCTACAAAGTAATAGGCATGATAGTTAAGTAGTTAAAAGGTGAATGAATCCCTAGCATCTCAACCTCCCCAAAGGGGGGTGTGTGAGAAGTTTTAAAATTAGGGAAATTTAGAAGCATTTTCAATCTTGAGAGAATTTTTGGAGTTAATTTTAATTTGAGACTTTTTAAAATTGTTTTCACATTGAAATTGTCATAGTTTTTCATATGATTTTGAGATTGCCATCATAGAATATTTCATTAGAATTTTTCTTGGTATTAGATGATATTTTAAAATTTGGTCACTGAACAGAGGAGAGGTTACTTTCAGATTCACAAGACCTGATTAACCTATGATGTGGTTTTATTTTAGCTTTTATATTTCTATAGTTTGTAGGGTTGATTTTGACATGATATTTTGGTAAAGTAAGGCAATTTTTTGATTGTGTGTGTAGTTTAAGTAATCTTATAATGTAATGGGTGTAGAATGAACACTAATAGAATCAATGACATGGGATGTCCAGAGTAAGGTTAGAAGCCTAGATATGAGTATAATTTTTATAGTGAGTAAGTAGGTTGGGAGTTGATCAAGGTGTGTTAAAGAATGTGTTTATAGATCTCTTTTAAGTTTTCTCTTGCAGCAATGAAGCTGTCTTGTACAAAGAGAGAAGTCTGCAGGAGAGAGGAGGCCAAAGGCAATACATCAGGACCCCAGGATTTGAAAGGCTTAAAAGACTTGGGGGGGAAGTGGGCTAATGTTGAGTTTGTCAAAATTTGCCAAGGGTAGACTGCCTACCTTTCTCTGGCATAACTGTCAATGAGCCGGGCCCTGGGGAGTGTCCCCAAATGCCAATCGCCCATACCTGTATCCTAAGGTTTCCCCACCATTAGTGAGAGTTCCATCATTGGTCAGCGACTTTCAGTCAGTCTTGACCAAAAGGGGGGGCGTGTCGATGTGGAATCTAGAGACCCCAAACTTGTGGCCTAGTGAGATAGAATGAACCCCAAGTTTTAGAAATAGCTTGTAGGTTGGAGACCCCCAAAGCTTGTGCTTGTTCCCAGTTCCCCTGAGAATCCACCCTGAAGGGAATCTGAGACTAGCAGTTGGACCCTAGGGTAAATGCTAAATATCCTTTTGTCTTAGGTAGTCTTCCCCATAGTATCAAAGACCTGGTCCCAGGAAGACACACCTGGGCAGGGACCATCCTTTAGTATCCCTTGTGTAAGTAGCCCCCTTCCCTTACACCCTAGCCTCTGGCTAGGATTCCTTTCCCAAGCTTGATTGTAAATCCCAACCTAACCAGTATAATGTCAATCATCTTCCTCAGTCCCTAGGTCTTCCCAAATGGCATATAAGTTCCTCAATTTCCTTTGTTCCTTGGAGTGGTCATCTAGCAAGGTGTCACTCCCAGGGGGTCAGGGAGCAGAGGGAAGCAGGGTTCACTCTGCATAAGGCGCAGCTCTGCATAAGAGGCCTAATCAGCCCTGTTCCCCCTTTCCCTTGATTAAAGAGTGGCTTTATGACTATTTAATAGTTCTGTGTTTTTTCTAAGTTAACAGGAGAGAATACCTAAGTAATCAATTCAAACTTAAGACACCTTCATGTAGTTGTTGGAACATTTCTTCTTGAAGTTTTGTGGAGAACTTTTAAGAGGCATCTGTTGCTTTCCAACTAAAAGGAAGGAACACAACATCCCTTTCCTACCCTCCATCCTTTATTACTGATAAAAGCACTTGAAACAGATACACAAAAGTTCATCATATGAAACTACTCACTGTTAAGGATCTTTTCTCCCTATGGAAAATGTCCCTGCATACAAAGTAGAGAGATATAACTCATTTTAGCTCTGGGGCTAAAAGTCACTCTAATTTCCACTCTAGAAAAAATAAAGTGGGGAGAGTGAGTATTCATTTGGTTTTGATATACTTTCACTGTAATATCAATAAAGAAGATGAAAAGTAGGATTTTAAAAAAATTCTTACTAGATAAAAATTTCACATACACTACAGAAAGTGGTACTGGGTCTCATGACATCTTCACAAATGTTGGACTGATCAATGGCTCCACCTATATGGGGTTTGGCATAAATGGTGGAATGAAAGACAAATAAGATATAAGCACTTTAAAACATGAAAGTGATTACCAAAAAGGTATTTGAGAAACAAGGACTGAGGTCCAGTGCCATTTAATTATATAAGTGTTTACTAAATACCTACTATGGGACCTGTGTATGTACAGCCTACATTTAGGCTAGGAAGGTGATATAAGTGAAGATAAAATCAAAAGATCTTCTGTCCTTAAGGAATCTCCATTCCAAAGACCAAAAAATCTGTGACTAGTGCTGCAGGCCAAAGTAGAAGGTAGTCTGATGTTATCTTGTAAAGGGAAGGTCTTCAAATATTGGCTGAGAAGCTCCAAATTTCTTCAGGCAACCACTGACAATTTCTAAACAGGAAGTAACATCAACCATGAACATTAGGACCATTATTTACTCAGACCACAGTGTGGAGTATAGATGGAAGTAGGGAGGGATGGAATAATAAAGACTAGTGAGAAAGTGAACAGTGTAGGGAGGAAATGGAAATTATCTATATAAAAGCTCTTTCTTTTTTGCCTAGCAAAATCTCTGCTGCCAAGTAGAATGCTTTGCAGACAATGAGTACTTAATAAATCTGCTGAATTGTACAGTAGAATAAAGAATGATAAAAGGTACTAAATTTGGTGTTAAGGAGGATCTGAGTGTCTCACAGAGATATATAGATATAAATATATATCTCCTTTGATAGAAAATACTCAAATATATAAAATACTAAATATAAAATATGTAAAGTATATTTCTATGTAAAATGTAAATACATAAAATACTTAGAATATAAGATACTTTATATGCTGATATGTAAAATACTCAAATGGATACAGGATCTCCTAAATAAATCCATCCATGCCTACCCATTTTCTGTGACTCTTGGCCAAATCTTCCTAAATTTTGCCATAAGGAATCTGTCTATACATTGTGCTTCCTCACTCTTTTCTGATGTTGCAACAGTACCATTTAGTGGAGGAGCACTTCAGCTGCCCACCTGCCATTCCTTGTTCTTATTCATCTTAACCAAGGAAAGCTTAGGGCCAATAAAGGAATTCTGTAATTTCCCCCAAACAGTTAAACTCTCTTTTTTCATTATATTCTCCTGAGTGGCTAGGAGAAAGAAATTTTAGCAGACTGCTGAAGAGAGAAGTCAAGATTGCAAGGGGCTGAGGAATGAGTAACCAGAAGAACAGACAAGGCAATGAATGTTGACTACTTTTACTAGAAATCTGACAGTAAAAGAAGAAAATAAGATAGGTCCATTTGGCATCTCAAACTCAAAATTTCACAAACTGCCTTCAACATCTTCCCCTCAAATCTGATTCTCCTTTGAACTGTTATTTCTAGTAGTGGCATATCAAATTAATGTTTTCTCCCAGGCACTCAGGCTAGAAAAACCTTATTTTCATATTTGATTCTTCCCTATCACCTTCCACATCCCATCGATTGTCAAGTCCTGTCTATTTTACCCTTGCAACACTTTTTCATACCAGTTTCTTCCTCTTCTTTCCCATTCTAGCTCAAGCCCTCAGTACCTTTCTCTCTTGTACAATTATAATAATCTAACTAACCTACTGACTTCCAGTTTCTCTAGACTACCACTATCAAACTCATCTTCCTTTGTTCATGTCAGTCCCCTACTAAACAAAACTTAAATGGCTTCCAATTGCCTTCCAAGTAAGTCCAAGCACCGGAGTCTAGTATCCAAGTCCCATCCTATCTGAGCTGGCCCCAAACCCAGCCTTTCATCTCTTAGTACTCATCACATACTCTACATTTAAGCCAAGATGAAATGTTATTTTCTTATCAGTCCCTCCCTTCCCATAGACTACAATATATGGAATGTACCATTTCACACTGCCTTTACTTACTGAACCTCTTATCTATCAAATCTTCATCTTCATGAAATCTCCCCTAATTCTCTGGGCCAGAAAAGGCTATCTCCTTAAATCTCTCATGGTACTATGTAAAACTCCAAACATATTATAAACAGGCCTTATGGCCCCTGTGCTATCAAATATTCACTGCAAGGGGGGGGAGGGGGGAAAGGCCCTGGATATTATTTTATCTTTGTATCACCAAGAACTTTGTATCTCTTTTTGTGCAAACAGCACCTCTCCTGACCTACATTATTGCTATTTGTGTGTCATATATCTCTGCTAGATTCTAAGTTACTGTATGGGCAGAGACCTGTCCTATTTAAACTGTGTATCTTTCCCAGTGACTAGAACAATGCCCTGTACACTCTAGATTGTTTGCTGAATGGATGAAAATAGATATTTAATAAATGTATGTCTAATTGAATCATTAAACTGAAGTCCCCTTGCAAATTACAGTCTTCTATGAGGAGAAGGCTGATCTGTGCTTAACTAGTCAAAAAGGCTAATACTGTAATATGGAAAATGGCAGGATGGAATTCCTGCAGGATACAGGGTCAAGCCTCACCCAGAATGAGCTGAAGAAACTGGTAATTCATTCATTTACATATTACCTCTTTATGAAGAACTGTGAGTCATGAATCCTGACAAAGAATAAATATGAGGGTACTGCTGTACAATTTTATACTTTGATCTTAAAGTAAAGATTATTCTGGCCTACTTTGGTTGTACAAATGAAGAAGGTGTCAAGATTTTGAAAGATATTGACTATTTTGAAAGATAAATTAAAATGTTGATTAATATTCATAGTTCTTTATTCAGGGTGGTAAATTTTAAATTTAAATCTTGGAGAAAACAGTCCAGTAACATCTAACTTAGTTTATGTTATGGTGATCCCAATTTGCCTAGTTGCTATTTACAAAGCAATCACAGGCAAATACAAACTTGTTAGTGGTTTGTGTTGAAGCATGATAAACCTTTTTATTCTTAAATTTGGGAGCATGTCTGTGGAATATATAAGATTACCATGTGAGTACTATTTCTCACTTACTGCTAAAGTATTTCTCAACCTTCTGTCTCTACTAATCTTTGAAAAACAGAAAACAAGGATTTTTAAAAGAGCTTACCAAAACATCTTTTTCAAAACTAAGTATATAATACTGAAAATTTTAAGACAGATACCATAAAATAACATTGGTAGAAGAGAATGACTATTTTTATAACATTACTTAAGATCTTATGGGACAAAAAGAGTCCTATGTCAGGATCTCTGCTAAAAGGGATATAAATAATTATAACTAAATATATAAGATAACGCGGGTTATAAAAAGCACAGAACCTTGAAGGCTATCTAATCCAACCCCACTCAACACAGTGCCAGCTGCTCCCTTCTTTATAGATCAGGAAACAAGCCTAGAGACAATCACCAAAGCTTATATTTATATAGCACCTTAGAGTTACAAAGCATTTTCAAATACATTATATCATAAACATTTAGCTAGAAAAGAACACTAAAAATCATCTAATTCTTGAGATATGTATAATATCTTTCCCTTCATTATTTTTTAACAAATGGCCTCCCAGCCTAGGTTAGAACACCATGTATAACCTTGAATCATACATGCCTTTAAGGAGAAAGAGGCTACTGAGGTTAAATGCATTGGAAAACAGGTGATTAAGTTGACTAGTAGTACACATGTTTTTCTTACAGAAAGATCTATTTGATACTCTGAGAATATGATTTTTATTTCCTCTTAACGGCTGGGGTTCATAACTTTATAGAACTCAAAAGATCTGAGATCTAGAGCTGGAAAAGACCTCAGAGACCATCCTCTTTAACCCCTTATGAAAACAGAGGTTTATAAAGGTTAATCAACTTGCTGAAGGACAAATAGATACCAGAGCTTAGAACTGAACTCAAGTCCTATGACTCCAAGACCAGGGCTTTTTACACTATACAAAGAAACTTCCATCCTTTTGATTTTTGTAGGGGATGTCCAGAATTAGACCAGTGATTTCACTGGCATTTGTGAACTCTGGAGGAAAATCCCTCCACAAATGTAGATAACAAGTAAAAGTAATTTAAGATATAGTTTTTTTTCTTTAAACAGATATTATTCTGTGCTTCTATAGTATTGCTGACTTCATTAAACAAGGTTGACAAATACAATGTAGCTTCTACTATTCTAGCAATTTAGCATCAAATTTAGCAGAACACATACATTAAGTGAGGAAAACTCTTTGCTGAACATAACTTTCAGTAAAAATAAACAGGAAGAGAGGGTTCTACTCTCATGGAGTTATGGATGCACTAGGAAACAAGGGGATGAAACACTTAGCATCATTTCTTTCCCTTATCTTTCTCTTAAAAAAACAAAACACTTCCATTATTTCCTAAGGCTCACTGGTTTCCTTCTTTAAAAAAAAAGTTCAAGTGAAGTTAATATAAAGTGTGAACATTTATCATCCTGAACAAAATACATTCCAAAGCATTTTCTTCTTTAGTAATACGCCATCCTTTCAGCCGTCATTCAATATTATACATGATTTCGGGGAAGTGAGATTAAACCAATGTAGGGTGACACAACAAGATTTCTCCAAAGCACTCTGTATTTGGTGACTAACTGCCTTGTTGACCTCCAAAGCATGAAATTTGTTCCCTTGGTCAGGTCAGTGTGGAAAGAAGGGAGGACACATCATGACTTTTCTTCACCCCTCATACTCACATACACACAATAGGATCTTCATGAATAGCAGCAGGTACCCTCAAATGCCCAGGGCAATGTGCCTAAATTTGCCCAGGGAAAGAGAGACAACACAACACAGAGACAAAATGGACCTTATGGGATCATCTTGTAGGTTGTGGAAGAGGCAGTTTGGGGGAACTCCTTAAAGACAGCAGGGAGAAGTGTGTAGTGTATCTGTGAGATAGAGAACTAAGGGGTAGGAAAGAAGGAAGGAGAGTTCTGGAAATTCCCTCAAAAGCCCACAGTTCAATGGTTGGTTTGACAGCCGGAAATACAAGAATCCCCCCTCCCCCCTTCTTTTCTTTTCCCTCCAGGGACCCAGCTTGTAAATAGAAATCCCTGGAGATTGAAGTCTCTTCTTCTTCATCATCTAGAGTGAGGGTTAAAAGGGCACCAGTGGGGCGTGGAGTGGAATGTCTTCATGTCTATCAGTTGGGGTGGGTGAGTGGTTTGTATGGGGCTCCCACCCTGGTCAAGACCCGCCTCTCCCTCCATCTCTCCATCCCTTATCCCGGTGCCTCTATCCACCCAATCTACACCCACTCCCGTACATCCACTCCTCCCCGCCATGCCTCCACACCTCCCCCGCCCTCCCTTTACCCCACCCACTATCGCCCACCCAGTGCTTCCCCCCCTCCCCCACCTTGGTGCCTCCATCCCCGCCAACTATCAGGGAGGCGCTCTGCGGCCCACGGCTGGCCTTGCCCAACAGCCTGGCCGGCGTCCCGGGGCCCACGCTGATGGCCAGCTCCTTACCTGGTGAAGGCGAAGTACATGAGACTGACGATGGTGAAGCTGAGGAGGGTGATGGTGTGTGGACGATAGAAGAAGTCGATGGTGATGTCCTCCACTTGCTGCTCGTTGATCATCCGGAAATGCAGCTTGTAGTTCACATCGTCTTTGCTTAGGGTCCGGCTCCCCACGCAGGACGCCATGACCCCCCGCGACCACCACCACCCCACCTCTCCCCGTCCTGCAGGATCGACAGCAGCGGCGGAGGAGGAGGTGGGGGTGGCCGCAGTTGCCGTGGCTCGCGCCAGGGACCGACGAGAGAGGGAAGAAGGGAAGAAGGGAAGGCGGGCAGGCGGGCAGGCAGACAGGCAGACAGGCGGGCCGGCTGGCTATGGAGCTAGCGGCCGGCAAGGGCCAGGGAGTGAAACCGAGCAGAGGCGGGAACGCGCGCACGCGCGCGAGCGAGCTAGCAAGCCAGCAAGTGAGGCTGAGGGGATGACAGTAGTTCTGCTTTCACTATTTCGGAAGAGGGGGGAGCGTAGAGCCTTGAAAAAGTCAGTCAGGAGAAAAAGGGCCTTTTCTCCCCCACAATTTGTCCCTATTCTTCGCTTAATATAATTTAGAGAAAATAGGAGGAAAAGAAACGGTATATCGCCATGTGTCATAAACTCTCCTTCACATTTTCTCTTTATTCCCCCTTCAACGCCGCAAATGGACTCGCCCACTCCGGGCAACCCACGTGGGGAGTAAGCTCCGAGCAGAAGTAGGCGCGGGTGCTAGCTGAAGGACTGCGGACCTGGGACCCACTGCCGCGCTGCGGAGGTCTGTGAAAGAGCCAGAGACCCTTTTTGCAGCCACCGTATGAGCCCCGAAGAGAAGTCTTGGAGAGGGGGCGGAAGGCTCAGCGGTCCTTTACCATAGGCCCTAGTCTTGATCCCTACTACTGGAGGAGTGCGAAGGAGAACGGGGCGGGCCCTGCGGTAGGTAAAGTCGAAGTGGAGGCGTCTCCACTATTTGGCGCTTGGGATCGGGAGGGCCAGACTCTCGCACCTGTCATAGGCTGTATCCACACTCTGGAGTTAATGAATGCAGTTCCTGTCATTTCCCCCACCCCTTTTCACCCGTCTCGTCTGCAGAGTAAAAAACCCTTGTTTACTTCCGGCTTAGAGAATGAGTTCTGGAACTGTGGGACTCTCTTCTACTTTTTGCTGAGACCCCCTTGTAGACTTGGGGGGAACAGGTTAGGCTAGTGTAGACATTTTTTACCCTCCATATGAACCTTCTCCTTAATAGCAGTTTGAAGCCTCTGGATCCCTTCTCACAATAATACTTTTTAAATGCAGAAAATAAAACATGATTACAAAGGCAACCAACTGTATCGGAACAGTTTTCAAACTATTAAAAGTTCCTTGTTGACGGACTTGCTGAAATATATCCACAGACCCTCATGTAGAGCAACTTCCAGTTACCTGCTGGGGACAGAGTATGACAAACTTAAAAATAGATATTATTGGGTAGTTTACGGCCTCCTGGTAATGAAAAGAATAATTTGTTTACAAACATTTAAGGTTTTTGTATTCATTCCCTAGGGGAGTGCCCAGACTTTATTTATTCTGCTTGTTCCCTACTCCCCTTAACAGTGAGTGAGAAAGCAATATATTTGAGGGACTGGGATGATCTAATAATGAAGGTAATTCTCAGTAGCTAGCTTGGTACCTTGCACACACTATGTAACTATCATTGAATATTTTAATGAACTACAAAGTTAATTAAGGGTTTTCCCCCTCCTCTGGAAATTAATTCCCGTAGGACAAATTATCAAGTGGAATTTATAAGCATTCTCAAATGTATTGTCCTTTGCCAAGTATTGTAGACACAAATTAGTAGTTCCCATGTTTAAGTATTAATTTTTAAAGTACAAACAGCTTTAGATGTGGAACTAGAAGACCTAGGTTAGAATCTTGGCTTTGTTGTTACTTCTACCTGAGTAACTTGGGGCAAGCCAGTACTTTAGTGAACTCCTTGAAGGCTGGGATCAGGTATGTTTGCTTATGTCCAGCATTTAGCAAAGCCCCAGGGACAGAGTAAGTGCTTAATAAATACATAGTAATTTGGCAAATTGAACTTCTGTGACTATAGTTCCCCATATGAAAAATGGAATTGGATTAGATGACCTCCAAGATCCCTTCCCCTCTGATATTCAATGAATCTATTGAATGTTATATTTTCCCTATCTTTGTCCATTTCCCCTATTTTACAGTTAGATCTGAGACCTAAAAGATCAAGTTACTTGCTGCAAGTTAAACAACTAAGATAGTGGCAGTCAGGATTAAAAATTTTTCCCCTTTACTTACTGGACCAATATAAGAGTTTCAGATAACTGAACTGAATTGGGAGGCCTAGTCACGTAATCTAGTATTCACATATTTGATGCATATATAGATAGTGTATTTATTAAGCACTTATTATATTCCAAACATTATGCTCACTGGAAAAGATATATAAGTAAAAAGAAAGTCTTTGCCCTCAGGGAGCTTACATTCTAAACAACATATAATAGGAAGTGGGAAAAAAATGGAAGATACAAAGAACTGAAGTTCAGAAGAATTCTTGGCCATGGGCTGTAAGTATGATTGGCATGGGTACTTCCTCAAATGGGCATTTAGGGACAATTCTTCAATCGGAGAAGGAGATTGTAGAAAACAATTTGAATTTGGTCACTGGTGTTATTTTGAGGAAGAGTGAGAAATTAGGTCTTAGTCAGAATGTGGAGAAAATTATCAATCAGCAGAAATGCCAATAAGGCAAAGTCTCCAAGCCAAAAAGAAATAGGTTTATTGAGAGAGGGCTGATCTTACATAAAGGCAAACTCTGGTCAAGACCAAAGACCACAAACCTTAGGAGATGTCCTCTTTATGTCCAGAAAGTTGATGATGCAGTGTCAGATTAAAGACAGAACATACAGTTAATAAATGATCCATATGGGTATCAATTAAGCTATTAGTTGTTGATTTTCTGATTACAGATAGCAGGTCCTTAATCAGAGAAATTTGTATGAAGATTTTTCTCCTATTGATTTCTTCCCTTCTTGTCTTGGTGCATAATTTGTCCTGTGCAGAAGTTTTTCAATTTCACCTGAATTGCCCCTATCCCTTGTCTGGCTAAGAATACGTCTACTTGAAACTGTGAAATGTATATAATCTGCTTTTCTTCTCATTTTCTATACTATTAAGATTTTATGTTCAGGTCATATATCCATTTAGAATATATTGTCGAGGGGAAGCTGGATGGCTTAGTGGATAGAGCACCAGACCTGGAATCAGGAATTACCTGAGTTCAAATTTGGTCTCAGATACTTCCTGTTTGTATGGCCTTGTCTGTCTAGCCCTTGCCCTTCTGTCTTAGAGTTGTTACTAAGATAAAAAGTTAGGGTTAAAAAAAAGAGAGTATGTTGTGGAATATGGTGTGTTAGCCTAAGCTTTATTTTTGCCAGATTGCTTTTCAGTTTTCCCTGAAGTTTTTATTACTTAAGAAGGTCTTAACTTTGTAATACATTTTTCATTTAAATCAAACTCTGGGTTTTTGAATTCCATTGTTTGTGATTCTTCCTTGTTTAATCTGCTCCATTGATTTTAACCAATATCCGATAGTTTTCTTAAGTGCTGCTTTATTACATATTTTTGAGGTCTAAAAATGCTATATCCCTTCCTTCTTTAGTTGTTTCCCTTGTAATTCTAGATATTTTGTTATTCTGGGTGAATCCTGTTATTGTTTTATCAAATTTTGTAAAAAGATTCCTTTGATAATTTACCTAGAATTAAAAGTAAAAATTGACTTTAATAGTATTATCATTCTATTATATTGTCATGGGGTTATGATGATAGAATTGACAAGATCTGGCAACTTATTAGATGTGGGAATGAGTGAGATTAAAGAATTGAAAAGTATTTCAATGGTGGTATCTGCAGATATTTTAAAACTTATGAAATTTTCTAAATATTTAGGATCCAGGTAAGTGCATTTACATGTAATAGAGGTGCTCTTTCCATTTTACATAAAAAGAATCCAAGGCAAAAAAGATGGTGACATAGAGTTGAACAGTAATGAAACTAGGTCTAAAACTGGTATTGTAAGAGGGAGATTTTAGGTATTTATAGATATGTATTTAAAATGTGATTGCCAGGAATCAACAATTCAGATTGATTCCATAATTAAAATAGACCCAAAGTCAGGATCCGGTTTAAGGTAGTTTATTTACAATTAGGAAGGTAAAAGGTAGGTAAATAGAGAGAGGGAGAGGCCAGTCCAGACCTGGAGAGGCCTGGACTGAGAGAGAGGGTTAAAAGACTAATTAAACTAGGTTACAAGCCACAAGACTTTAGAAATCAGAGAGGCTATAAGCCTACTTAAGGCAGAGTTTGGAAACGCCAAGGTAGGCCAAGGAAGTCAGCCTAACTTACCCACATGACAATTCAGAGTAGAAGCATTCTGAGGTTTCAGCCGAGCACCTTCAGCACCAAGTCCAAAGCCGGAACTTTTTTTTACCAGGTTGTAACCCACATATTTAAAGAGATAGTGTCTCTCCTCATTTCCTGTGGGCCACCTCTAATTCAAGTGGACCAATGGCAGCCTCTACACTGATTTGGACTGCCCAAAGGGCAGTCCCTTGTTCTTGATTTGATACTTATTGTCACGTGTGATCAACTATCTTCCCTCCCCTTTTGAGGGAGGTGGGGTTGATATAATCTAGATGCCTAGGGTAAGTAGATTTTTGACTATGAATGGGCTAGAGTTAATTTCATTTACACAGTATTCTTACCTTTTTTTGCTTTGTGAGTGTGAAATTGTATTATGATTATTTTCATAATACAATCATTAGTTTTGAGTTAATAACCAAAGTGATACAGTTTGCTTTATAAAATTATAGACATTAGCTAAGAAAGTTACAGTTTAGGGTGGTATCAAATCTTGTTTACATCTTTTGACCTTAAACCTATAACCAAAAGTTACTACCAAGCCCACCATACCCTACTGGATGAAAACTCAAAAAGGTCACACAGGATGGGGAGGCCACTCTTGTTTTTACAAAATGCTGACTCCTAATATTGTCAGTAAATGACACCAAGAGTGCCAAGGCCTTTGAAAGGTCAACAATAACAGACTTAAGTTACTATCCCAAATTGCATTTACTAATTTAATCAGCACTTGCACACTAATTAAGAATCATCTATGTGAAAGATATGAGCATATTTGTCTTTTTTTGTATCACTGTCACTATGTCATAAGATTTTTCTCTATAAAAAAAGGCCATCTTCTAAGGCTCAGGGTCTGTGGTTCTGATGGGACCAGGGTCCAGCTTTATTGTGAGGTGGGCGTCCTCTCAATAAACCTATTATTTAGCTTGGAATTCTGCATTAGTATGATACATTTTTGCCAAAGTTTGTCATGTACCCATTTGGCAAACTGGTGAAAACTTATAGATCTTTTCTCAAAATAATGTTTTTATTAAATTTGTTATTTTAATAACAGATTTCCACATAAATTTTCAAAGTCATATGATCCATATTGTCTCCCTATCTTCTCTCCTTCCTTCCAAAGCTGACAAGCAATTTAACCTGGGTTTCATATATATATACACATATATGTCACGCAAAACATAGAATGTTTTTAAATGTATGAAATAAAACATACAGGTTTACAAGCAAAAACAATTATATTGAAACAAAGATGCAATTTTTTTTTTCAACCAAGTTCAACCAGGCTCTGAAATCTATCCATGGACATCTAGATACAAGGTTAAGAACTCCTTCTTCTACCTACTACCTACCTACCACTTTGACTAGCTGACTATTAAATATTATTTGTAATACCTAATGGAAGAGGTCAATTACTAGTAGGTCAGAATCTTGTGCTAAATATTACAAGACAATTGTCACTGCCAGAAAGGGCTGTACCACCCTACTGGTAGCTCTTATTTACTCAGATGAGAACCATTCACCATTATACTACTATCTTTACAGGGGGAAAAAAAAACCAAAACAACGTAGTTTGTACTTACAGAAAGCTTGGGGATCTCTGATATAGCAATAATCTCTGGCTATCTTCCTGCCATGGCATCATGAACAGTCAAATCAACACACTACCATTTCTGGAAAGGAATATCAAACAACTGGTCAATGACTTCACTGACCATGACTAGCTTTCAGACCAAAGCACCCTTCTTTGGTCACCACTGTATCTTCCATCTTCTCCATTTAAGATGTAAGCACCTTGAAATCAGGGTCTGGCATCCTTTATGTATTGTTTCCTCAAGGTATAGCACTGTGTCTGGCACATAATCAGTTGCTTATTAAATGTTTTTAAAATTTGTTCACAAAAAAAAATTCTACTTGGCAGGACAAATGACCAAGAAAACAGAACGCATAACAGTCTGATATAAGAACACCATGAGAAGGATACAAGAGAGGCAGAACTGTTGTCTGTTAAAAATTGTGGACTCTATTATCATACATATTCTGGGTGTTTTTGAGAAGAGAATGATGATTTTCTTAAGTGAAAGTTGTGTTCATAAATTATATAACCATTAATAGTGAATTGTGGATCTTTTGAGTGTACGGTTAGGAGAAACTCAGACATGGCATTAAAAAGACCATATACAAAGGGTCTGTGTTTTCAGTATTGTAGAGAATTCCCATTATGGCTTAGTAGATGAGTCCTGGTTAGGTTGAGTCACAGAGAGCTCAAGAGTCTTGACTAAGATCACAAAGTTAGAAAGTGTTAGAGGGATTTGAACATGGGGCTTCCTGAATACAAACAGAATCCCCTATACCACAGAGCCAATACACAAGATCATTAAGTTCATAGTTTTAGAGCTTAAAGAAATTATAAAGGACATGAGTCAAAGCAACTCCTTTTGCAAAAGAAGACATGAAGGCCAAATAGGTTGTACCTTTTGTAAGAGGGGAAACTAGATATTTAAAGTATGGTCGCCAGAAATAGGATTAACTCAATTTCAAATTAAAAATAGACCCAAGTCAGGATGACTTTTATGGAAGTTTATTTACAATTAGGAAGGATGAAGGTAGGGAAATTGAGAGAGAGAAACTCTGGCCCGGACTAGAGGTCCGGACCAGGTAAGAATTTAGAGGCCCCAGCAAAGGAGCACAGAGATTAATTAAACAAGGCTTCTAGCCACAAGGCCTTTTACAATTAGAAAGGCAAGAGAGGCCTCCTTGAGGGTAGAGCCTCCAGAAATGCCAAGAGAGGAGAAAGGAAGTCACCCTAACTTACCCGCGTGATAATCCAGAGGGAAGCTGTCTGAGGTCTCACCAGAGATCCTTCAACACCAAGTTCAAAGCGCCAACCCCTCCACAGGAAGTTACCATCATATTTGAAAGATAGTGTCTTTCGTCACTTCCTGCATCCACCTTCAATTTCCAATGGACAGATGGCAGCCTCAAAACTGTTTTGGACTGCCCAAAGGGCAGTCCCTTGTTTTTGATTTGTTATTTATTGTCACATGTGGGTAACTGATCTTCCCCTCCCCACTTAATCCTAAGTTGGGTGGGGTGACATTATTTCTGATGGCTAGAGTCTAACAATGAATGAGAATGAGCTACTTCCATTTACATAAACCCCTCTGATGATCCTTTGGTGCTTAGTCACCCCAAGTGATCATTTTACATAATCATCTTATACCCACAAAGATCTTCTAACTATAATAGTTAGAGATAAGAGGAGAATGGAAGAGAGAGAACACAAAACCAATGTTTTGTTAGGTGCATGAACAA
Organism: Gracilinanus agilis; assembly: GCF_016433145.1. NCBI lineage: Eukaryota > Metazoa > Chordata > Mammalia > Didelphimorphia > Didelphidae > Gracilinanus > Gracilinanus agilis. Next base: position 634,657,289 of record NC_058130.1, on the reverse strand, counting down.
AAAACCAATTGGGGGCAGTCCCCTATTGGCATAAGATGTACATTCAAAGTAACTGTTCAAACCCCATCAGTTCAATCAATTGTACCCCAAAGTTCATTCTGGATCTCTTGATGCAATGTAGATTCTTCAGGCATCTTTCTGCAAATAGTTCATTCTCTGGATTAAGGAGTCAGCAAGCTTCTTTCCCTGACAATTTTTTCTCAAACAAAAAATTAAATCTTGGATTTTATAAAAATACAATCCTCCCTGAAGAGGGTATTTAAAAAAGAAATACCCAGATCAGCTCAGGATACATGGTTGAGTTATGGGGTTGTATGAGTCAATTCAAAAGAAAAAAATAAACATAAAAAGAAATGCAAATATAAGAAGAATGAAAACTTTGGGAGAAAGAAAACATTTAAAATCAGAATCAAAATATCAAAATCTATGTATATGAAATTTCTGAATAAACAAAAATAAATTCATAACAGGCCCTTGTATTAGGATCCAATTAATATAATTTCCATCCTACTAGTCTGTAGAACAAAATGCAGTAATACTGCACTTACCCATTGGCAGCCAAGACTACAGGAAGTTGCCATTTAAGAGAGAAAAAAGAACCAGATTTATGTGCAAGGGAAGTATCTATCATTCCCTGGTCTGATTTACCTTCACTTTCAGGAATATATGGGTAAGCCAAGATGATGGCCAACCTGGCAGTGTAGTTTGAAGAGTCCTACGTCATAACATATGTTAAGCATCGCAACTTCGAGTCTTATACTGAGTTCAAGTCCTTAGTATTGGCATGAGAGTTCCTTGTTCCCACCTGTATTTGTATGGCCTTTTTGACCTTGTGCTCCTTGGCACAGTGCAGTTTTTTTCATCAATCCCATTGGGATTGGTCGGTCGGTCTCCATAACCTTGTGCCTTCTTAGCACTTTTTAGCAGCTCTTGTGTTCCCTTCTACTGGAATCAGACAGAAACATTAATTACAGTCCCATAACATTTAACAATACATGGCAGGTTCCCAAAGTCTAAAACCTTGTGAGTAAGCAATAATATTACAGCAAATATATATATATATACATATGTGTGTGTGTGTATATATATATATATATATATTAAAATTATATCACTGCAAAAAAAAAGATTAATAGTGATTATATGTACTTTAAGTACAAGAAATGAGAAAACGGGAAAAATTATTCTATTAAAAGATAATAGGAAAAGCAATAAGAAAATTAAAAATAAATTCAGGGAGAGAAAAAAAATACAATGTGATTCCAAAAACAGTATCCATTTGTCTATGAACTGTTGTCTCTAATGCGTGTAACAGGAAACAGTCAGTTTCCATAGAAGATGCTCTCTTTACATATGTGAGCAATGAATCCAAGAGTCCTTTTTTTCCAATTTTTATAGCTGTTGGAGTGGTTAGTAATATTTGGAATGGCCCATCCCGTGAAGGCTGAGTTGCTCCAGTGCTCTGGAAATTCTTTATATAGACCTTGTCTCTTGGGTTCAGGTCATGAAGTGAAAAGTCTATTGGTCCTGCTTGTACTGCAGTTCCAGATTCATGGAGTTCACATAGTTTGTGTTGCAATTCCTGTATATAGGAAGCAATAGAAGTATCTCCTCCTAATAGTGATGTATATGCAGGAAAAAAAGGCTTAGCCTGTATAGGGGGATGTCCAAAAAGCATCTCATATGGTGAGATATGTAGATCTCCCCTGGGCCTGCTTCTAAGATAAAATAGAGCTAGAGAGAGAATTAGAGGCCATTTCAGATGTGCCTTAGTGCATAATTTGCCAATCATAGATTTAAGTTCTCTGTTCATCCTTTCAACTTGGCCTGAGCTCTGGGGGTGATATGGTACATGGAATTTGGGAGTTATCCCCAAATAGGAATATATTTCAGATAAAACTGAATCAGTAAAGTGACTTCCCCTATCCGAATTAATATGTGCAGGCAGGTCAAAACAAGGAATGATTTCTTTTAAAAGCACCTTGGCGACAAAAGCCGCTGTGGCTCGGGCAGTAGGAAATGCTTCCAGCCACCTGGTCAGTTGATCCACTATGACTAGACAGAATGTATATTGTCCAGCCTTTGGCATTGTTATGAAATCAATTTGCAGGTGTTCAAAAGGTGTGTAAGCCAGAGGACACCCACCAAAAGCCTTGCCATGAAAGGCATGTTGGTTATATGCTTGGCAGGTAGGGCAAGCTGCACACACTTTAGAGGCTATAGTGGTTATGCCAAGGAGCTATCCATACCCTTTTAACAGAGTCCATGATGCCCTGGGTACCAAAATAAACCATTTTAATGAATGGATTGGCAAATTTGGCAATAAAAGTTTCTAGGGAGGAGGGGTTTTCCTTCAGAGGACACCCATACTCCATTCATTTGTTTAGATTTAAATTTTCACTTCCATTTTTCTACTTCCTTCTCATCATAGGAAAGTGATAAATTTAAGTCATCAGTGGTTGTTAATGTTAGAATTAATTTGGGCCCTTCTATAGCTGCTAGCTTTGCAGCAGTATCTGCCCAGTCATTTCCCCTAGAGACAGGGTCAGTGCCACCTATATGGGCAGAGCAATGAACTACAGCTAGGGCTTCTTGTAGCTGGAGAGCAGAAAGAACTTCATTAATAATTTTTGCATTAGCTATAGATTTTCCAGCTGAGGTTAAAAATCCTCTCTGAAGCCATAATATACCCACTGAATGACATTCCAAATGCATATCTAGAATCTGTATAAATTGTTGTCTTTTTATCTTTGGCAATTATACAGGCACGTTTTAGGGCTATGAGTTCTGCACCTTGAGCTCTTAGATTTGAGGGCAGTGAAGCTGACCATACAGTGTCAAAATCTGTGACTACAGCAGCTCCAGTGTAGCATATGTCATTCCTCATAAAAGAAGAAGTATCAGTAAGTAAGACTAGATCTGGATTGTCTAAAGGAGTGTCCAGGAGATTGTCTTGAGGCTTTTCAGCCATGGACACTAGTGTTTCACAATTATGTAATGGTTCTTCTGAGACTGGTAAATCAGGAAGCAAGGTGGTAGGATTAAGAGTTGTACAGCTTTTTAATGTAATATTCTCATTATTTAGTTAAGTTATTTCATATCTTGTAATTCTCTGATCAGAAAATGCCTATGTTCTATGTCTTAGCAGTAATACTTCTACTTCATGTGGACACATAATTGTTAATGGGCATCCCAATACTTGATCAACAGTTTTTGTTACTAACAAAGCTGTGGCAGCTATGCCTCTAAGATATGGTGGTGCTTCTGTAGCTACTGGGTCCAGCTAGGCTGAATAATAAGCAATTGGATGCTGATAAGGTCCCAAAGTTTGAGTTAAAACACCTGAAGCTACCCCTCTACACTCATGTACATATAAAGTAAATGGTTTGTTATAATCTGGGATGCCTAAAGCAGGGGCGGACTGGATAGCTTGTTTTAGATTCGACAGAGCTAACCGGTGTTCTGGCTCTAATTTAAGCAGTTCAGGGACTGAATCATTTGTTAGTGCTATAAGGGGTTTGGTAATTTCCCCATAGCAAGGGATCCATTGTCTACAAAAACCTGTTGCTCCTAAGATTGCTCTTAAGTGATTTTTAGTGGTAGGATCGCTCAATTTTTGAATATTTTTAATGCACTTAGGAGAAATATAACGGGCACCAGCAGTTAAAATGAACCCTAAATATTCCACTTTGGGGAGATACCACTGAACCTTTTCCTTTGAGATCTTGTGGCCTCTTTTATGCAATTCTAAAAGAAGATGTTTACTATCTTCTTGACATGTTTCAGCATCTGGTGAAGCCAAGAGCAAATCATCCACATATTTAATTAACTTACTGTTTTTAAATGTTATATTATCTGTGTATTGGCTTGAAATCTGTGCAAAAGGGTGGGGCTTTCTGTGTACCCTTGTGGCAAATGAGACCATGTCCCCTAAGAATTTTTCCAGATAACAGCAAATATATGCTTGGAATCCTCATGAATAGGGATCGAGAAAAAAGCTGAACACAGATCACTACTGTAAAGTAAGTGGCTGTACTGGGAATAGAGGAAATAATTGTGTTTGGGTTTGAAATCACAGGATGTCTATTTATGACGTGATTGTTTATAGCCCTTAAATCTTGAACAAATCAGTATTGGGCTTTTCCATCTGGGCCTATTTTTGGCTTCTTAACAGATAAAATGGGTGTATTATATTCTGATTTGCATGGGATTATTATTCCTTGCTCAGTTAATGAATTTATTACTGGGGTGATTTCCTCAATAGCTTCTTTTGATAAGGGGTACTGAGGAATGGAGGGAGCTGGCCCTCCTCTTGTTCTAATCTGAACAGGAACAGCTGATTTAAGTAGCCCTACATCAGAAGAAAATGTGGCCCAGAGAGACTTCGGGATATCATCTGGGATTTCAAAGGTGGGAGGCTCTTTTACTTCCTGACTCTCTGAGAGAAGTACAGGGAGCAAGACTCCGGCAATTCTAATGACATAGAGCCATCTGGATCACAAATTATTGTGGCTTTAAGTTTATATAGTAGATCCCTTCCTAGCAAATTTTTTGGGGATCCAGACATTAAAAGAAGGAATGTTCCACAATTAGGGGTCCTATGCTTACCATGCAAGGAGAAAGTTTTGGGACTTTTTGAGGTGTTTCTGATACTCCTACTACATTTAGAGAGCCAATAGAATTACAGTTTTCATCTGGTTTGCTCACCAGGACTATCTAGATGCTCCTGTATCTAAAAGATAATTATAATATGAATTTCCCACTTTTTGGGTTAAATGAGTTTCCTTACTATTTGGAGGGGAATATATGGGGATAATTAGCATTAAAGCATCAGGGTCTGGAAAGTCAAAGGTTTCCCTTTTTGATTCCAAGGCCCCTTTCCCCCCATTGCACCTTCATGAAGATGCTTGGGCTCCTTGGCACCCGCTCCCCCTCCCCCCCAGGGGCATTAGTACCCTGAGTAGTTCAGGGACGGTCTCCACTTAAGATATACTGTTGCGGGGTCATTTGGTATGTCACGTGTGGGTAACTGATCTTCCCCTCCCCACTTAATTCTAAGTTGGGTGGGGTGACATTATTTCTGATAGCTAGAGTCTTAACAATGAATGAGGATGAGCTAATTCCATTTACACAACTTTCCCAAGATCACTTTAGTGATAAGTATAATAGCAAGAATTCAAACCTTGGTCTTCTGACTCCAAAGCTAACATTCTTCCTACTGTACAATGCTGTTTCTGATGATAAAAGAAGAGAAAATTTAGATTATACAAAATTTAAAAATTTGCAAAAAAAAGCCTTCTATCTAAAGTCTACAGATAATGGATACAAATCTATATGATTAAGAACCATTTCTCAAAGGACAGGCAGCTGAGTGGTTCAGTGATTAGAGTGCTGGGCCAGGAGTCAAGAAGACCCAAATTCAAATCTAGCTTCAGACACTTAGCAACTAAGACCCTGGACAAGGCACTTAACCTCTACAATGGTGCCTTGATACAGGAGCACCTTAAGTCGTGATTGGGATTTTTTTGCTTTCATTTGTAAGATTAAAAATTAATATCCAATACTCCAAGTATTATATTTTTATAAGATTTATTAATAATAACTTGAAGTAAAGGAAAGTGATAACCTTAGTAAAAAGGAATTTCCCAGCTGTATACATGGAAGAGAGAGGGAGAGAAGGTGGAGTTACATGCAACTTTACCTTCAGAACATAAGGAATCCACATGGGGGTGAAGGAAAAGGGATTCTGGGAGATGAAGTCCAGGAGTACAAGATTCTAATTACACACAGTTATGAGCAGATATTTGAATCAGGAGCTTCTGCCACCCTCCACTAGATAGCCTGCCGAACATTCAGTTTCACAAGTTACACGAGGCTGTCTCATTTAGTTCAGTGTTTATCTGGTTGTACGAGCATCTATATTGAATTATTTTTGCTTTCTTCTTTATTTTTGTCTTTATTATCAGTTTTTTGGGGCATAAACTTTTAACCATGGGTCCTGAGGATGGAGGAATTGAAGGAGTTATAGAAGCAGCAGCAGCAACATGCAGAGCTTTTGCAGGAAATTAGTGGGGAGGAGCCCGAGGTGGATGAGGTAATCAGTACAAACAAAATTAAGGAAATGTTGAGAATTTAGGAAAAAATTAGACAATTTTTGAAAAGACACACCCAGAAAAAGTTGCAACAGGTCATGCATTGGAGCTGTGTAATGATACTTGTTTCACACATTATTGAAACATTCTGAAAGGATTAAAGAAACAAACTTCCATGGAAAAATTTTTTTTGAAACAGCCTCTAAGTGAAGTGGAGGAAAGTAGGGCTAAACAGCCAAAATTCAGTGAAGAAAATTATGATAATTAAGTAAAGTAAAAAAATAGCAATTAAGTTTAGCAATAAAGTTACATATAATAAGTAATATATAAGGTCAATTTTGCATTTAAATGTAACAATACCTGTGTAGAGAGTAAATTATGTTAATTGATAGCGCACAAAATTAAAACCTCCACAGCATCTTTGGCTGACCTTGAAGGTAAATAAGCAAGTTTATTTCTTTACATTCTTTCTTATTATCTATAAATATATTTATTTGTTATTTATAAAGTACATTTTCATATTTAAAAGCATATAAAATAAAATATTTGTGTGTTTTTGGGGGGGCCAGAACAGATTAGTTGCATTTCAATGAATTTAAATGGAGAAATTTGATTTGACACACAAGCAAATTGAGTTACAAGCTTAGCCATGGAACGAATTAAACTCGTGTGTCAAGGTTCCACTGTACTTGCTTTAATCTACTGAAGAAGGACATGGTAAATCACTCTGGTATTTTTGCCAAGAAATCCCCACAGGCAATATTGGCAGGATGTGGGCCATGGGTCACAAAGAGTAGGACACAACTGAACAGCAGCAATCCAAAAGGAAAAATAGTCAAAGGCTGCATATAATTAAAGTTCAGAGAAGAACATTATATAAATTCAGTAACAACCTGGAAAATGTTCAAATTCACTAATTAGAAAAATTTAAGTTTAAAGCAACATTAAAATATCAGCTCACACTTATCAAGCTAACAAAGAGGTTAGAAAATGGTAAAATTGTTGAAAAGGTTATGGGAAGAAGGCTCACTAATTCATCATTTTGGAATAGGGAATTGGTTTACCTGTTCAGGAAAATAATTTGAAACCATAAGAGAAAAATTACTAAATTGTTTGTATCCTTTTGATTTCAAGATGTATATTAAGAGCAAGAAAATATACTTGTGGAAAAATACACATAGGAGTATGTTTTCATAATATCAAGAAGCAAGAATCAAAATAAATTGGCTGCTTAGGCAAATTGTGTCACAACGAAATTATTTCTATGCCATATAGAATAAAGAATATGTAGATACAGATTCCTTTAATACTAGTTACTTTATCACTAAGCTTCAGTGTCCTCCCCTGTAAAATAAAGTTATTTTATTTTACAGCGAGCATGAAATTTGCAATCCTATGAAGAATTTAGAGAAACATGAAGATTTATATGAAGTGATGAGTAAAGAAAGAAATGCCATGTCAAAGAAAAGAAGCCAAGTCAGTCAGTCAAACATTTATTAAGGGTCAACTGTGTAACAGACACTGACTACAATAATATAAATAATATGAACAGAAAGGGGTGGCAATACTTTGATCACTTATAGTGATCATTTTTATATTGTCAAAATTAAAGGACCTTCCCTCCTTTTCATAACAAGTGATAAATGGATAATGTAATGGTGTTTTGATATTAGGAAATACTAACATGAAAACAATATCAATACATTTTAAAATTGAAAAATAAAATGAAGAGAATTTGGGCCTTAATTGAAGTTCTTCATTGGCCATTAGAGCCAATGAGAGAGGTCCAGAGGCAACCTTGTTAGTAGATAAATTCAAGCAATTTTAAGATCCTAATTTCAGTTTCGATGAAATCAGCCTGAAATGTCAGATCATGATGTACTCGCTTTAAGAAAAAGGCTTTTATCTAGTCATATTGGCCTTTTAAATTTACAAATCCCTTTTAAAATCATTTGTTATTCTCATAACCACCTTCTTTAGAAAAGGGAAGGAGATTTGCAAGAGCTGAATAGTATCTTTTCCCAATAGTAATCTTTCTTTAATTTTTTTTAAGAGGGAGAGAAATTTATATTTATTTGCTGCCAGATTCTTGCTTATTGCTGTCACTTCACTTCATTATCCTTGCTAGTTGTGATCTCTTTCTTTAAAAGCTATATTCTTTTTCTCCTTCCAATCCCATCCTACCGTAGTGTGAATAGCACTTGACAGAGCTGCTTTTGTTGTGATCAGTTCCTGTTTTAGAAGTTTTATCCTTGAAATAACCCTGTTAGCTCAGTGACTGAAACAAAAGAAATAGAATTCATTATTCTACATGTGATATAATAAATGTTTTGATAGTTCATATAAGGCAGAGATGATTTCTTTGTATTTCTATTTTAATAGCTATTTTAGTCCATAAAACACATTTCAATAATATAGTGATATTCAGGGTCACAATCCGCTGCTTGAAGATTGAAGTCCAGAACACTAAATTGTTCTCATGTTCCTATCTTCCTAAAATGTGATTTGCAAATTAATACAAAGGTGTAAGTTGAAAGATATATTTAACACAGTTGTAGATATTTGTCTTACATTTTTTTCTCTTCAGCTCAGATTTTTGCCTTTTATTTTTAACTCATTTATTATGTTTTTGTCAGTCTTAGATTCTTGATCCATATGCACATGTGCATCCTACAAATTCCTTCCTATCTTTCTCTTGAATTGTCTGGATCTTAACTTCTCTTTTCCTGGCCAAGAAAAAAGGCTGGACACTCCTGTTTGATACAGAGGAAAGAGTTTAAAGTCAAAGGATCTCAATTCTAATGTGACTGTTAAATATACTTGTGACCTTGGTAGAAAGGCAACCTTCCTGGGGCTCAGTTTCTTCATCTATAAAATGAAAGTCTTGAAGCTTAGGTTTCTTTCTAGTTCTGGTTCTCTGCTCAATTTTTATACTTATTAAAGGCCTCATTTGTAATAAGACCTTACTTTTTCTATCTTTAAAATATTAGAATGATTTGTTTAAATATATGTCTTTAAGCTAGAAAGACCTACATGAATTGATGCAAAGTGAAATAAGCAGAACCAGGAAAACATTGTACATAGTAGCAGCTATATTGTGGAATGATCAAATGGAATAGACTTTGCTACTAATATCCAGGACAATTCTGAGGGATTTATGGAAAAGAATGCTGTCCACATCCAGAGAAAGAAGTTGAAGTAGGAATGCATATGAAAACATATGGTTTATCAGGTTATATGTTTTGGGATTTGGGTTTTATAAGAATATTCACTTACAAAAATGAATAATATGGGAAAATGTTTTGTGTGATAATACATGTTTAACACTAATTGAATTGCATGCCTGTTTGGGTGTGAGGGGGTGAAAGGGAGGGAGACAATTTGGATCAGATAACTTCAGAAAACTTATGTGGAAATTTGTTATTAAAATGAAAAATAATAAAAAATGTAAAATGAATAAATTTATTCCTTTAGCACTTTTTACTTTTTATTTATTGTATGCCTTTTTTATAGATGCCAATATTATATGGAAAATGGCTTTGCCAGTTCAGCAGATATCCAATGAAAATAAGAAATTTTATCATCATCACACAAATTAGAAATCACTTCACAAGGCCAAGAAAAACAAATTTGCATTGTCTTTTGGCACTGTCTCAGCAGTCTTCTGGCAGTTTTCTCCACTGGGGATTCAAGAACTACAGGACTTCTTCCTTATGGAATAGTTCCCAGGCTCCCAGTTCAAATGGTCAAGAGAATATTTCTGCACAAGGCACTCACCCTACCTCCCTTAATGAACTTCCACTCAAGACTGAAGTAACCAATTTTGATTCACAAATATCACTAGAAGGTAATTCTGAAATTTGGGGCAAGCAACTGTTTCTGAAAGTTGTTTCACATGAAGTGGGTATATGTGACATGTTTGTTGAAAACTATTCTATCTAATCTGCTTTTTAAAAAACCATCTAGTCTTTTGAGTTACTAACCTAGACTATTACGCCAAGCTAATAGTCTATATCATACTTGTAGAAAGTAGTACACTTTATTCTTAGCAAGGAAAAATAATAAACTAGAAGGCTGTGACTAACTGTACATTTTAAATACTGATGCTATCATGGAATTATTTTTTCAAATCTGCTGATAAATTTTTGTATTTGTTTACTATACTGCTTTTGATCTACTTTCTAGTAACATTTAAAAATTTTATTTCAGTATTTAGATTCTTAAAACTATAGTTAAGCCATTTGGGTTTGGGAAGGTTTATGGAAGTCAACTTATAATCCTTATAATTTAATTTTTGTATTCATTTCTTAAAATTGTATGAATTTTGGGTTTATTGTGTATTTCATGATATAGTTCATACATGCCAGGGTAGAAAGAGTACTGAATTTGGAGTCAAAAGAACTGATCTTGAAACTGATCTATTTACTACATGTATAACTTTGAACAATTTACTTATCCTCTCTGAGCTTGATTTAAATCTTAAAGAAAGGAAGGGATTATAAAAAATAGATGTGAGGAGAGAGAGTATTCTAAGAAGAGGGAACAGCCATTGTAAAGGTGTAGAGAAAGGAGATGGAGTAAAATGTCTGAGTGGAACAGAGAATAGGCCAGTATGGTTGGACCAAGAGTTAATGGAGGGGGGTAATTTGTAAGAAAATTGCAAGTAAATGAAGAGTTTTAAATGCCAAAGAGAGAAGTTGATATCTGATCCTCAAGGTAATAAAGAATCATTAGAGTTCATTAAATAGAAGGGCAGGAGAATGTATGATTAGACATGTGCTTTAGGAAAATGATTTGGCAGCTATGTTGAAGACAAATTAGAGAAGAGAGAGGTCTAGGTAGAAACTAATTGGAATGTTAATGCTGTCATCCAGGCAAGAGGTTGTGTGGACTTGAACCAGAATTCTCTCCCATCCTGGCTTCCTTCAAGTTCCAGATAAAATTCCACTTTTTTACAAGATATGCCTATAGAAATCCTGCTGCTGATTCTAGTGCCTTTTCTCTTTCGTTTCCTATTTATACTATGTAGCACTTATTTATGTGTAATTGTTTGCATGTTGTTTCCCTCATTAGATTGTAAGCTCTTAAGGGCAGGAACTATACCCTCAAAAGAAAGTCATCAGCCACCAGAGCTCATCTCGCAGAATTGAGAAGGGAAGAAAGGAGTTCATAGTAGTATTCTTCATGTATTTGAAGGGCTAGCATGAGGAAGATGGATTAGATTTGTATTGTTTTACTACTGGAAGCAGACTAGGAGCAGCAAGTAGAATCTGCGAAGAGGAATATTCAAACTTAAGGTAAAACATCTTAATATCTCAAAAGTGAGATAATGCCTTAGATCTCCCTCATCTGGAGTTTTTTAAACAATGGTTGTTTCAGTCCCTTGCTGAGGGGCTTCTTGTGCAGGTATAAGTTGGCTTCAATAGCCTCTTCTTCCTCCAGCTGTATTGAATGATTTCTCACCTTTATGGCACTTTGATAATTAGTTCCAAGTCACAGTTCTTTGGAGCACAAGCAGTCTCTTCTTATTTGAGGGTTTCTAGCTCCTCCTCCTAAAGGAAGAGCCTCATACCTATTAACCCCATGTGTTCAGTAGCCTTCCTTTGCTCCCTTCTTTTTGTCCCATGCTTCTACCCTCTATCTTGACAAAGATCAGGAATTCCTTCTGTCCCATCAAATCCTTCTTGATTTTTGTGAATAATAAAGCCATAATTGTTCCTTCAGTAACATCTCATATCTCATTTTCCCTGATATCCTAGAGCAGTGATGATGAACCTTTTAGAGACCAAGTGCCCCAACTGCAATCATCATTCCACATGGGAGCCCAAAACCTTACCCCAGACAGGGGACGGAGGAAATGCTTCCACTGGGCTTCTGAGCAGATGAGTGGGTCATGTGAGAAATATCCTCAGGCTCATGTGGAGAGAGGAAGGGGAGCAGCTGCCTCCAGCACACTCCAGCACATGTGCCATAGGTTTGCCAGCATAGTCCTAAAGGGTATCCTAAAACCTTTTCTCAAGCCCATTTTCCTTCTCTTTATAGGAATGATTCCAGCCTTTACTTTGGGCATAGATTACAGTTGTTCATCTATAGCAGAAAGACAAATATCATACTCTAGATGTAGGTCACTGTCATATTTTTTTTGTCCTTCATAATTGTTAGGAACAGAAACCTCAGTCCTCAGTCCTGTGTTTCTTCTTGCTTTTTCCAGTAGGTATTGTTAGGTTTACTCTTCCTAGTTAAAGTAACTTGAATCAGGTGAATACAGGCTCTCTCTGATAGGCTCTTCTGCAAATTTTTGTCAGCTTCTTCTCCAGATCTACTTAGTCCCAGGTAGTTCCCTGCAGCCTTTGCTATTGCTGAGATGAAGAAAAACCTCTAGAATTACCCTGTTTGGTAGGAGCCACAATTCTGCATTATAGTCCTTTTCTTGCATGCTACAGGCTATAAACCTTCACCATTCCTTTTCTTGACCTCTGACTTCATAAAGCTTTGCCCAGGGAGAAATCCTTTCTGACCTGTTCCTGTGGCTCTTCTTGACTTTTTTTTGGTAAGGGTGATGGTAGCTGTGGAGCATGCAAGCAATGGGTTAGGGCAGTGGTGTGCAAACTACAGCCTGCAAGGCCAGATGTGGCCCCCTGAAATGTTCTATCCCACTGCGTGACATTATTCCTAATCTGACAAATACAATGAGTAGGATACAATACAATGAAACTTCGAAAGAATTGCCTTAGAAACAGATTGACAGATCAGCATTTCCTTTCCTTTGGCCTCCTCTTTAAAAAGTTTGCCCATCACTGAGTTAGGGGATGGAGTGGATTCCAACCATATTGAACAATGACCAAAGATTGGTATGGGATAGGGCAACATAAAACAGACAAACAGACACAGGGAATAGTCTGATTTGGCTAGAATATTAGAATACTTGAAGAGGACCAGATGGGAATGAATTGTGGAGAATCTTGAATGCCAAAATCAGGAGTTTAAATTTGATTCTTTAGGTATTGGGAAACCCCCCAAGATTTGAAATAAAGCACTGATATGATCATAGTCTTAAAGGTCTAGAACTGGAAGGGACCTTAATTAAGGCCATCTTTATTATAACCCTTTCATTTTGCAGATGAGAAAACTGAGACACAGAAAGGTTAGATTCATAATGTAATGAATGGCAGAAGTGGGATCTGAATCTGAGTGCTCTTCAAATTTAGTACTTTTTCCATTGTACCATCCTGCTTCTCAGATAGAACTATGAATTAGAAGGATAAGTTAGATAGCATTGTGTTGGATGTTTTGGAGAAGGGATAGTCTTGAAGCAAGATTACATCTTAAAATAGGCTAGACAAGAAAAAATGTGGTTTCTGCTAAATCTGTTTTAGGAGGAATGGAAAGTAGAGACTTTGAAAAATTGCAAAGGTAGAAAAGATGGATGTGGGGGAGTGAGGGAAGAATCAAAGATCAAAACTGGCTTAATGGGAAAATGAGAGTACTATTAAAATGAAGACTAGTATGAAAATATGTCTTGTGAAATTATTAAGAACAAAATAGAGCTGCACAACTAAATTAGAATTTTTTAAAATGCAGTACAACAAAAATAGGGTGATTACAAGAAAAAGAAGCAATTGATTAGAATAAAATACGTATGACAGATACAATTAAAAAAAAAACTTTGTCTAAAATATAAAAGAAGCTGTTAAAAATGCACAGGGGTAACTTAAGTCCATACCAAATTACAGGATGTGAACAGACAAAAATCATTATTAGTCATTTGAAAAGGTGCCAATCTCACCAGTAAGCAAAGTATGAAAATTAAAAGAACTTTTGAAGGACTAACACATACTATCAAATTTGAAAAAAAAAAAAAAGCAACAACACTCATTGCAGACAGGATTGTAGAGAAACAAATAGAGAATCTTTTTGGAGAGTAATTAGGCATTATTATAAAGTAAATATTTCAGTGGTTGCCAAACTTTTTTGGCTTACCGCCCCCTTTCCAGAAAAAATATTACTTAGCCCCCTCAAAATTAAATTTTTTAAAATTTTAGTAGCAATTAATAGGAAAGATAAATGCACCTGTGGCCATCACCGCCCTTCTGGATCGCTGCAGCACCCACAATGGGGTGGTAGCGCCCACTTTGGGAATCACTGAAATATTTTGAAGCCTCAAAAATAATAATGCCTCCAATCTGTAATAAGGTGGTAAATCAGGCTGATAATAGGGAAGCTGGTGGTACCAGTAAGTTGCCTGGGTCAGGGAGGCTACAACTACAGTATTTGTTGGTTTGAGACAGCCAGGGATGTTTGAGCCTGAGCTGAGATGTCCGGTCAGTCTCCCTGCTGGTGAGAAACCAGAAACCAACAAGAAGTGAAGCTATCTCACTTCCTAAATAAAATGGTTGCCTGATCTAATCCCCCCTGGAGATAAGTGGTAGCTATCCTCCTCCTCCTTAGCCTCCTTAGCCCTGGTTGACATTATAAATGAACTATGGAAACTCTCAGAATCAAGTAAGGGATTTATTTAAACCAAAGGGTAAACTGAGGGAAGAGGGTTAGGGTCTGGAGAAGCAGGCTGAGGGAACCAGCCCCTCAGCCAGGGATAAATCCCACTGCCCTGATGTAGAGTGGTCTACCAGCTTGACAAAAGACGGTAATGATTTGGTTTAGGGGTGTCCTGGCTAGGCTAACTTAACTAATTCCTGCCCATCTTCTACAACCCAACCTCCCTTCCCCTCCCGGGGTCCCAAGGGGAAGTCCAGGGGGTAGCTGGATGTCTGGGTGAGGTCAAGGAAATCAGAATCCCCAGGTTGGTTCTCCAGGGGTATTTATAGTCCAGCTCCAACAGTCAGGTCTTGAGACAGGGACTTGCTGGGTCAAAGTTCTATTCCCCTAACTGCCAGGATTGCCTAGGGCAGGGGTCAGCAACATATGACTCTCGAGCCATATCTGGCTCTTTTGAGGGCCAGATATGGCTCTTTCTGCAGGAGCCATAAAGTCAATTTTTTTTTTCAGGCGCTGTTACAGGAGTGCGCACTGTGAGCGCTGTATGGCTCTCACGAAATTACATTTTAAAAAATGTGGCGTTTATGGCTCTCACGGCCAAAAAGGTTGCCGACCCCTGGCCTAGGGTGATTTTGCAAATGCAAGAGATCTTGCATCAATCCTGCATTACAAATCCAATAATTTCATTATTGAAAATATACTCTAAAAGTGACATTAAGACCAAAGAAAATAATTTTTCAAGTTTTTCATGGAAGTATTCTATGCATGCTAAGCATTCTGTCATATCCAGTGAAAAAATTGGTTAGTATGTGTCTCACAATAGGGAAATGGTTAAGTAAATTGTAATATACTAATGTAATGAAATATTGTAATATCATTAAAGCCAGCAAGTATGAAGAATACAAAGAATCTGAAAATTCCTTTATGGGATAATGCAAATTGAAAGATGTAGAACCAGAGAACACAATGTACACTATATATTGAAAAAAAAATGAGTGGACAGAAAGCCCCAATAGGCCATTTAGGATATTTATTTTTTGGAATATTTATACAGTGAAAAAAATTTTGACCAAATTAATGATTTCATCAGTATAGGGCAGCATTGGCAATGATGTGGCACACAAATGAGAGCTGGCACTTGGGGAGCTGCTTCATTCCTCCTCTTCCCAAAACTGGAGGAAATTTTTTACATGCCCCACCCCTCTGTCCAGTCGCCCAGAGTAAGCATATTCTCCCTCAGCTCTCTGGTAATCTGGGGGCTCACAGACTGCTTGAATTTGCCTTCCAGGCACTCAAACTCAGAGGAGGGTATAGAGAAATGAGTATAGGGACCTGAAACAAAGGATTCCTGACTTTAAGGCAAATTCAACACTCATTATACTATTATATTAATATGAATTAACTTAAAATATAAGTAGTTTCCTAGCAATCTTAGTTGGTAATATTGATGTTCAATATTAATTTTTGGTAAAAATTCCTTTGTTTAAAAAAGAAGATAAAAATTAGTGAAGAAGATGATCAATTTTAAACATTTTGAGTTTGAGATGCCAGAAATCCATGCAAGTATGGCCGTCCAGAAAATTTAGGAATAAGAGACTTGTGCTCTAGGGAACAATTGGGAGTAAAGATAGAAAATGGGCAGCTGTCTTTGGAAAGATGATTGTTGAAGTAGTGGTAGTAGAAGGGAGTACCAAATGAGGAAGTTCATATAGTGGGAAAATTAGACCAAGAACTGAAACTTGGAAAAACATTCACATTTAAGGGATCAGTGGAAGATGAGGAACTAGCAAAAGAATGGGTAAAAGTAGGAGAAGAAACCATGGGAATGACATCACAGAAGTCCAAGGAACAGTTAGGAAAGAGGGGTGAGCCCATTATATTAAATGCCTTAGATTAGTGATGGGCACACTTTTTAAAGAGGGGGCCAAAGGAAAGGAAATGCTTATCTGTCAGTCTGTTTCTAAGGCAATTCTTTCAAAGTTTCATTGTATTGTATCCTACTCATTGTATTTGTCAAATTAGGAATAATGTCTTTCAGAAGGATAGAACATTTCAGCAGGCTGCATCTGGCCTGTAGGCTGTAGTTTGCCCATTACTGCCTTAGATCAGTATTATTATGGCCAAAAAGTGGTGAGGGTGTTGTTAATTATATGGTCATTAGTTCTCATGGAGGGGCAGCTAGGAGGCTAATTGAATAGAGCACTGGCCCTAGAGGCAGGAAGATTAAAGTTTAAAACCTGTCTGGTACACCAGCTTTGTGACCCTGAACAAGTCACTTGCTCCCTATTTGTGTCAGTTCCTCATCTGCCAGGAAAACTGTCCATGGCAAACCAGTCTAGTATCTCTGCCAGGAAAGCTGTCCATGGGATCATGAAGAGTTGAACATGAGTGAAGGACAACAAAGAGCTGATGGAGAGTTCCAATATAGTATTGAGTACAGAAACCACATTTCAAGTTGTCGATGGATAAATTTTTAGGGATTTTTTCTAACCTTGTTTGGCAGCTTGGAGTAATTGGTGAGGAAGGCAAATGGCAGAAACTATTTTGGGTTGAGGGCTAGCAGAAGATTAAAGGGCAAAAAAAGAGGGTATTATTAAACTGTTCTTGTTGTCAAGGACAAACAGGAAAATGAGGTCAGGAAATAGTTAATGGCCTGGGACAATAGGGGGAAACTGAGTTGCTGATGGTTCCAGTGAGGTCCAAGAACAGATCTGGAATTGGCAGGAGGTACGCAGATGACAATACCCACTCCTCTTCAGTACATCTTTGGAAGTTAAGGCAATGCAATATGGTAGAATTACTTAACCTTTCAGTGGCCATGTAGCTTTCTGTGACTGTAAGTTACAGAATTAGAGATTTTCATTAATAAGAGAGAGTTTCTACACTGGAATTTTCATACTAATGAAATCCTAGATATGGTTCCACCCATTGGCCTTTCTTTACCTCCCCTCCACCCAAAAAGCAAAAATCAATTCAATTTGTGAGGCATAAACTCATAAATAGGTTATCTTGATAGAAAGTATGCATGCAATAGAGGACTTAGCTTTTTCCTTTCCTTGCATATGTCTACAATGATGACTTCAAGAACTGGACGATTTGTCCCCGATTTCTCCACTGCAGCAGATTTCTGAGGAGGATGCTGTGCAGATAGTTGCAGAACCTCCTCTGCCCCCAGCTTCATTTACACTTCGAGATTATGTGGATCGCTCTAAGACTCTGCAGAAATTAGTGCTCCTAGGTAAGTAATCAGATACTGTTTTGAACACCCTTTAAGACTTTAAACAGTGGATGGTGTGCTGGGCCTCAATTCAGGAAGAGTCATCTTGAGTTCAAATCTGGCATTAGACTCTTCCTAGCTATGTGACCCTGGGCAAGTCATTTCACCCTGTTTGCCTCAGTTTGCTCATCTATAAAATGAGCTGAAGAAAGAAATGGCAAATCACTCTATTATTTCTCTCAAGAGCCTGATTGGGATCAAGGAACATTGTATGTTACTGAAACAACTACACAACAATATATTTAGTCAAATGTGTGTGCATAATACATATTTAATGTGTTAACATTTCACTTAAGGTCACAATTTTACACAAAAGTAAATTTATTGCTAATAATTTATTTACCCTTATGGAGAGCAATGATTCCATCAATATGGGTTATTACTTCAGTGATGCAGTTCACTCACCATGGCCTTCCTGTGTCCATGTTCTCCCATAAGTCTCAAGGGGAGTTTACACAGTGTGCTGGGGTCCTTCCTCTTGTACAAGGTGTTCCCCTCTGACATCCCTTTCTCTAGCTTCAAAGCCAGCCCATGTCTTTTTCTAGTTGTACATCTTTAAGATGATATCTTTTATGCTATTTTCCTACTGGTAATCTAGGAGTGTAAAATAGCAGAACTATGACTGAATCATTGGATAATATTTTGGAATGCCCTTACACACATATCTCCAGGAGTGATTGTATCAAGTGCTAATTAGAGCTGAAAAATAAATGACTATTGCTGAGATGGTGAGGTAAAAGGCAATCATTAATGAACATTGATATTCTAAGTAAAATTCCACTCTCCTTAGATTCAAGAAAACTTCTCAGGATATCTTTTTGTTTTAGCATAGCCAGAGTCTGAAACTAGGGCTGAATGAAATATTTTAACATGTGTAAACTGCAGTACTTTGTTAAAATTAAAGATTGACCCCATTGGTGGTGATAGTTAAGCTGTTAGAAAGTATACCCCACCCTTGTTAGTCATAAATTGTGAAACTTGCTTCCATCTTATTGAACAGCTGTTTAAGATTGAGGGAGGGCTTTACTGTAGGAATAATTTGCATTTGGTATTTATTTCAGTGATTCCTTTTTATTATGGAAACCAATGAAGAAATAATAAAGGAATAAAGTGAGAAGAAAATGCATAACTTATGATCCTGTATAGCATAATCCTGCTATATTATGCAGCCTAGTAGACTTCCTTTTTGAATATCAGACCTTAAATAAGTACCCCCATTTTCTTTTTAACTTGTTTGCTTTATTTTGAACACTGTCACCGACTTAATTAATTAGTTAGTTTAGCTTTGGAAATTTTGCCATGGTTACATGATTCATGTTCTTTCTCCCTTCCTCCTTCCCCCTGCTCCCCCCCCCCCCCGGTAGCTGACACGCATATCCACTGTGTTTTACATGTGTCATTGATCAAGATCTATTTCCATTATTATTGATAGTTGCACAGGGGTGGTCATTTAGAATCTACATCCCATATCATATCCACATCAGCCCATGTGTTCAAGCAGTTGTTTTTCTTCTATATTTCTACTCCCGTAGTTCTTCCTCTGAATGTGAATTTCGTTCTTTCTCATAAGTCCCTCAGAATTGTCCTGGATCATTGCATTGCTGCTAGTAGAGAAGTCCATTACATTCGTTTTTACACACTGTATCAGTCTCTGTGTACAATGTTCTCCTGGCTCTGCTCCTTTCACTCTGCATCAATTCCTGGAGGTCATTCCAGTTCACATGGAATTCCTCCAGTTCATTATTCCTTTGAGCACAATAGTATTCCATCAATAGCTTAATGCCACAATTTGTTCAGCCATTCTCCAATTAAAGGGCATAGCCTCATTTTCCAGTTTTTTGCCACTACAAAGAATGTGGCTATAAATATTTTTATACATGTCTTTTTCCTTATGATCTTTTTGGGGTATAAACCCAGCAGTGGTATGGTGGGATCAAAGGGCAGACAATCTTTTAGCGCCCTTAGGACATAGTTGCAAATTGCCATCCAAAATGGTTGGATCGATTCACAGCTCTACCAGCAATGCATTAATGTCCCAATTTTGCCACATCCCCTCCAATACTTAATACTTTCCTTTGCTGTCATGTTAGCTAATCTGCAAGGTGTGCGGTGGTACCTCAGAGTTGTTTTGATTTGCATTTCTCTAATTATAAGAGATTTATAACACTTTTTCATGTGTTTGTTGATAGTTTTGATTTCTTGATCTGAAAATTACCTGTTCATGTCCCTTGCCCATTTATCAATTGGGGAATGGCTTCTTTTTTTGTACAATTGATTTAGCTCCTTATATATTTGAGTAATTAGACCTTTGTGAGAGTTTTTGGTTATAAAGATTTTTTCCAAATTTGTTGATTCACTTCTAATTTTGGTTGCATTGGTTTTGTTTGTACAAAAACCTTTTCATTTAAAGTAATAAAAAGTATTTATTTTACATTTTGTAATTTTTTCTAACTCTTGCTTGGTTTCAAAGTCTTTCCTTTCCTTGAATTCTGACAAGTATATTATTCTGTGTTCACCAAATTTATTTATAGTTTCCCTTCTTTATAGTCATGTCATTCACCCATTCTGAATTTATCTTGGTGTAGGGTGTGAGATGTTGATCTAGACCCCATCTCTCCTATACTGTTTTCCAATTTTCCTGGCAGTTTTTATCAAATAATGGATTTTTGTACCAAAATCTGGGTTCTTTGGGTTTATTGAAGACTGTCTTGCTGAGGTTGTTTACCCTTAGTCTATTCCACTGATCCTCCCTTCTGTCTCTTTGTCAGTACCATATTGTTTTGATAACCACTGCTTTATAGTACAGTTTAAGATCTGGTACTGCGAGGCCACCTTCCTTGACATTTTTTTCATTTCCCTTGATATTCTTGGTCTTTTGTTCTTCCAAATGAATTTTGTTATAGTTTTTTCTAATTCAGTAAAAAAGTTTCTTGGTAGTTTGATAGGTATGGCACTAAATAAGTAAATTAATTTGGGTAGAATGGTCATTTTTATTATGTTAGCTTGTCCTACCTACGAGCAATCAATGTTTTTCCAATTGTTTAGATCTAGTTTTAATTGTTTGGAAAGTGTTTTGTAGTTGTGTTCATATAATTCCTGTGTTTGTTTTGGTAGATATCCCTATTGTCTAGGGTGATTTTAAATGGAATTTCTCTTGCTACTGAGATGCGTTGGAAATATATAAAAATGCTGATGATTTATGTGCATTTATTTTGTATCCTGCAACTTTGCTAAAGTTGTTGGTTATTTCTACTAGCTTTTTAGTTGATTCTCTAGGATTTTTTAAGTAGGCCATCATATCATCTGTAAAGAGTGATAGCTTAGTCTACTCTACTCATCGCCTATTTTAATACCCTCAATTTCTTTTTCTTCTCTAGTTGCTAATACTAGTGTTTCTAATATAATGTTAAATAATAGAGGTGATAATGGGCATCCTTGTTTTTCTCCTGTTCTTATTGGGAATGCTTCTA
This sequence comes from Gracilinanus agilis, assembly GCF_016433145.1. Lineage (NCBI taxonomy): Eukaryota > Metazoa > Chordata > Mammalia > Didelphimorphia > Didelphidae > Gracilinanus > Gracilinanus agilis. Next base: position 634,635,954 of record NC_058130.1, on the reverse strand, counting down.
ATTTTTCCCTATTGCAGATGATGTTTGTTGATGGTTTTAGATATATACCGTTTATTATTTTTAGGAAAGGTCCTTCTTTTCCTATACTTTCTAGTGTTTTCAGTAGGAATGGGTGTTGTATTTTGTCAAAGCTTTTTAAACATCTATTGAGATAATCATGTGGTTTTTGTTGGTTTGCTTGTTGATATGGTCAATTATGTGTTTTCCTAATGTTGAACCATCCTTGCATTCATTCCTGGTATAAATCCCACCTGATCATAATGAATAGCCCTCATGATCACTTGCTGGAGTCTTTTTGCATCTATATTCATTAAGGAGATTGGTCTATAGCAGTGATGGGCAAACTATTCCCTGTGGGCTAGATCCAGGCCATAGTTTGCCCATCACTGCCTTAAGCAATTCCCTAATCACTCCGCCCCCACATCCAGATGTAGTAATTGATCCCAAAGCTGGATCCTACTCTGTCCCTTCAAATTGCTCTAGAACTTCCTTGAGACTGTCCTGTTGCCAAGTCAGCCAATAAAAGGTCAGTAACTGGTTTGAATTTTATAAAAAAAAAAAACAAACTTAGTTAAGGTAATCAAACAACAAGGGAAACTGATAGAAGGAAAGAGGGTTTTAGGAATCCCTAAATGAAGTTTGATCTTAGCTCAAAGTACTTAATCTAGCAGCTTCAGAATATTGATAGCTGAGCTAACCAGGCCTACTGGCCCAGTCAGGCCACCGGTCGATCTGGCCTACTTTAATGGACACTGCTTGCCTATAGACAAATTAGATAGCAGTTTGATTGAAGATAAATAGATGGATAGATCTTCTGTAGTAATTTATTGAATAGTATTAATTGAACCTAAAGCTCAGTAGTAATTCTGTAACTTTCAAGTAGGCTGGTTGATATTTGGCTAGACCAGTGATTCCCAAGGGGGGCAATGATGGCCACAGGTGCATTTATCTTTCCTATTAATTGCTATTAAATTTTTTAAAAAATAATTTCCAGGGGCACTAAGTAATATTTTTTCTGGAAAGGGGGTGGTAGGCCAAAAAAGTTTGGGAACCACTGAGCTAGACCATTAAAATGAGGAGAGAAAGGTTTGACCCCAGCCAACCTGGATCCCAGGCTCCAGTTTCTCCCTCCCTTATATAGGACACAGCCCAACCAAAGATTGGTCTCATGCCCCAGGATGGCTTCAGGAATCTCCCAAGATTCCAAGTGTCCATCTGGAAACCCTGCCCAAAGACATGGCTTCTTGCAAATCCTTGCAAAACTTAACTTACACTTTGTAATTATAAAATGTTATGTAAATGTAAGTTTTATAGTTCATATTATTATTGATGATATATAAGGGTAATTGTCAAGATGTGTTGATTAAGAACATAGCAAAATGGCTAATTCAACTAATGTGTATCACTTGCTGCAGGGGTCAATTTGTCCAAGCTGGAAAAACGCCCAGGTGCTGGCAATCTGCTTCTGAGACTGGATTTTGAAAATGACATACAAAAAATACTTCTGTTTCTTAAGGATATTGGTGTAGAAGATAACCAATTAGGAGCATTCCTTACTAAAAACTATATTATTTTAAGTGAGGACTTGGAGAATCTGAGGATCAGGTAAGGACTTTTGTAAAATGGTTCATTTTACTAAACACTGAGATGTGATTATGGAACAAATAGCATAGTTGCAATGTATTTTTTTTTTAAACCTTACCTTCCATCTTAGAAACAATACTATGTATTAGTTCTGAAGCAGAAGAGGAGCAGTAAGGGCTGGGCAATGGGGGTTAAGTGACTTGTCCAGGGTCACATAGCTAGGAAGTGTCTGAGGTCAGATTTGAACCTAGGCCTGGCTCTCAATCCACTGAGCCACCTAGCTGCCCCCTGTGATATATTTTTTGTTGTCTTTATCTTACCAGGTTGTTTTGAGGATCAAGTGGGATAATAAATATGGAACTGTTTGAAACAATAGCAAACTGCAAATGTGAGATATTGAAGTGGTGGTTATAATGTCCCACTGAAATCAAAATAAGCCTCTGAAACAGAAATCATTTAAACTACCAAATCTTCCCCTTTTCTCACATTGTCTTATTGATCCCAGCAACAACAATTAATCTTAGTGCTTCCCTGACTCACAGCCTTAGAATAATCTCTGCCTTCTTTGTCTCTTCACTATTCTCAAACCTAGTCCTTTTCTTTCACTAGTGGCCCTAGAGATTAATCATTTCATTTCTTAAATAGTATAGCTAATGCCTTAAAAGCTTGTCTGTCTGGATCTTCTTCCTGTAGACCAAAATTATTTATCAAGAGTTGCTTTTACCTAGAAGAGCATAAACTTGTTATACAAAATCTTGTAATTGCAAGGGTTCTGTTAGTTATCTTCTTTTTTTATAGTTCTCAGAGAACGAAGAGTGCGCTCTGAAAATCTTGGATCAAAAAGTTGAGGGGAAGTAGAGTCCTAAATAGACTTTTTATTTTCTCCTGGAGTCAAAACAATAAACATTTTGTCTAGATAGGAAGCCATCACCAAATTTTAATGAATATCAAAAAGTTATGCTTAAGGTGAAGATTGAATTTTCTTTCATGGATTTAGAGAAAAGATTTCTCTAAGACTTTTCTCTTGGATTTTCTCTTGTGTTAACTTTTATTCATGTTTGAACATTATATTCTTTTTGGGCTATGACATCAGGATTAATTTTTGCTCTAGCAGAGGGGCTATAATACCTTGAAATGAATTTCATTGTAATACATGATTAAGATTTGCTCTTTATGGATATTATGTCATCTTTCTACATTAATTTGAGTTGGGAGTTAGGCACAAACAATCATATTTGCCATTGTAAAATACTTTAATATATATCATAGAGGTAGCTATGTGGCTTATTGGATAGAGTACCTGGCCAGGAGACAGGAGGAACCGAGTTCATATCCACCTTCAGACATTTATTTAAAAGCTGTATAATCCTGGACAAGTTACTTAACCTCTTTCTGTTATAAAACAGGAATAATAATAGCACCTACTTCTTAGGATTGTAAGGATAAAATGAGATCATTTTTGTAAAGCACTTTGCAAACCTAAAAACACCATGTAAATGCTAGCTATTGTTATCACTGTTATACTTATGTGTTCTTCAAGGGAAAAGGGAAGTCCCAATATGTTTTATTTAAAAGAGTTTGAAAGACATGCTTTTTGTTTGCTTTTTATTTACTCAGTAAGCATTTATGAAGTACATGCTATATTCCAAACATGATACTCAGCTCTAGGGATGCAAAGACCTTGCTTACAAGGAAGTTAGATCATTTTGGTTGGAAAACATCATGTACCTAAGTCAGTATTTACTAAATATAAAGCAATTTATCAGGGAAGAGCGCCTACAATTAGAGGTTCAGTAGAGGCCTTATATAGGAAGCAGCACTTGAATTGCACCCAAAGGAAGCTGGGCATTCTAAGAGACAAAAGTGAAAGGGAATATCACGCAGACATGGGGGCTGACCCATGCAAAACCTGGAGATGAGGCATAGAATGTTATGTATAAAAAAGTGAGGTGGCCAGTTTGACACATGCACCATGTGAATGAGAGTAATGTGTAGTCAGTCTGAAAAACTTGGCTGCCCCCCACTCACAGAGGACTTAAAGGATTAAACAAAGGGTTTCTATAGTTTATCAGAGAGGTCGTACGGAGCCTCTGAAGCCATTTGAGCAGGGGCATACTGTGGTCAGTGTATGCTGGGGTAACTAACAGACTTTGAGAGTTGTTTGGAGAATGGATTAGAGAAATGAGAGCCTGACTTCAGGGAGACCAGTTAGGAGGTGAGGGGTACTGAGAACCTGAACTAGGGTAGTGGTCATGTGAGGAGAGTAGAGATGCAAACTGTGTTGTGAAAATAGAATCACTAAGATTTGGCACCTGGATTACAAGTTAATACCTCGATCGCAAGTTGGTCAAGTGAAAGGATGATGGAGCCCTCAGTAGAAATAGAGAGGTGGAAGGAGACAAGATTTAGGGGAAATTATAATTAATTGTGGTTTGGACATTTCGATAGAAATGCCTATAAGCATCCATTTCGAAATGTCCATTAGGTAGTTAGTAATGTAGAACTGGAATAAAGGGGAAGCAGAACTAAATTCTGCTAATTCATAATTCTACTATATGCTGGTTATCCTTCCAAGCTTGAAGTTCAGTTTGAGGGACCTGAACTATTTAAACATTATGCTGGAGGTCTTTCTCTACTTAAAATAGCAGTTGGTAAATTCATGACTTGCTGATAATTTCAACTTTCTTTTTTTTTTTTAAACCCTTTTCTTCTTTCCTAGTATTGATTCTAAGACAGAAGAGTGGCAAAAGCTATGCAATTGAGATTAAGAGACTTGCCCAGGCTCACATAGTTAGGAAGTGTCTTAGGCCATATCTGAACCCAGGTCTTCCTGACTTGAGACTTGACACTCTTTCAACTTTCTGAAAATAGAGGAATAAGATTTTATAATTGGAAAAGACTTTTGAGATCATGTTTTCCAACCCCTCATTTTATAAGAAACTGGGGCTTACAATCAGTGCTAGAGATACCAAGACAAAAATGAACCAATGAAATTACTTTCATTCAGTTGGGTGAAACAGCACATTTATAAATAAATACATAATATTCAAAAAGGAATTGAAGGAAGAGTGGTGCCGAGGAATGCAATAGCAGCTGGAAAGATGTGTGGGAAGATCTCATGTAAGTGCTGGTGCTTGAACTGAGCTATAGGGAAAAAACAAAACCTAGGGATTTCAAGAGGTGGAACTGAGGATCAAGTGCATTCTAGGAATAGACAACCTGTGCAAAGGCATGGAGATGGAAGATGGGAATATACGTGTGTGTGTGTGTGTGTGTACACTGTAAAAATGAATCCAGTTAGCAATGGTGTCACAGCATGAATCAAGCTGCTAGCACTAGCAGGGGAGAGGGGAGTGAGTAGATGGAATTCTTTCTCCCCCTCCCTGGCAATTGCTACCCTCTGATGACAGTTATAACAGAATCTCTTTTTGACCAAGAATGGAGGCTATTTTGACTTAGCTATCACAGGGCTAAATTGGCTGACAGGGAATAATCCCACAGAAATTAGCAGTTTCCACTTTTGGGAGTTTATACCTTAAACCCAAGATAGATCAAGTGCTCAGGATGTCTTCAAACAACTTTCTTGAACTCCGGATTACAGCTATGCTCAGAGTCTGTCTGGATGGAGATTTGGCTAAGGTAATGCAAAGCCTGGAAATACAAGTCCTCACACCTCACAAACTTAACAAGGGAAGGGAATTCAGGGAAAAAGAGAATGAGGGATAAATTCTAGGATTGAGAGTGAGATAAAATTATCTACTATCTTCAGGATACTGTCAGAAATAGCAATTCCCCTAGAAGGGAAAGCTTCTGAATAAAACTATTCCCCTAACTCCCTCACAATCTAAACTTTCTCTTAAATCTTAATATTATCAAGTTCAAGATGGTGAAGGTAATCTTGATTGTAGATCTATATTGTTTAGAGATTGGCTGGGATACTGTATATAAGGTATTTTTACAGTGCTCACAGCCTGGATATAGTCAGTATGGAGTATTTAGCAAAGAAACACCCTGCACCTTGAGGTTAGAGATAAGCTAGCTGAGAAGAAGCAATTCCTACCCCCTTTCAAGCCACCCAGCTCCCCCAAAGAGTGAGTTTGCCAAGTTGGGTGTCCTGCTTTTATACCCACATTCTTAACTGCCCCAACTTCTCCCTCTCCTGGAGTTCGGGGGTGGGGGTACTGCGGAGTTCTGTGAGGAAGTTCACCCCACTTAAGATCATGCATGTTACAACACACACATATCAGACCCAGAATTGGAGATTAGGTTCTCTTATTCCAAATCCAGTGCTTGTTTCTTTATATCAGATTCATGGCCTAGTTATGCTTGCAGTAGAAGCAATATTAAGTATCTAAATGATGGCGATTAATAAAATAATAGTATACAAAATATTTTCTGGTTAAATGATAATATTTTTATAATTTTAGCTGCATGATGCTACAAAAAGAGCTTTTACTTCCCAATGTTCATTTTTTCCCCTTTTTCTGTATTAAATATTTTAAATAAGTAAGCATTCTGCCATTGCTTAAGTAGATTTTGTCATATCTTCAGTTTCCCAAAAACTAAATTCCTTCTTTAGTAGGGAACATCTTATCTCTGCTCTGTCCTTTCTCCCTCTACACTATTACAACTCATTAACTAAAAAAAGCTTTGTAGAGTTATTTAAGGTGCACTTTAAAAATTACTTGTTTGAGCAAATTCCTTTTGTCAGTCAACAGGCATGTATTAATCACATACTGTGGGCCAGGTACTGTGCAAATTGTTGGGAGATACAAAGGCAAAAATGAAAGATTTTCTTCCACTTTCAAATTTTTTCACTGTAATGGGAGAAAAATGCATATGTAAATAAATAGAAAGAATATTTCCAAGATGAATGCATGGTAATTTGGGGAGGAAGGGGGGACACTATCAGCTGGTAGAATCAGGAAAGGTTTTATATAAAAGGAAGAATTTGAGCTGAGTTATGAAAGAAAACAGGAATTTCAGGATGCCTTTTATCCTTTGTGGTAGGTGGAAAAAAGAAGTGATAGAAAAGAAATTTAAGCATTTCGAAAGAATTAATAAATAGAAATAAATAATATAAAGTTTTGTATACATATCTATCTTTTTGTCAAATGATGTCTTTAATGAGAAGGGAGGGAGGGAATTAACTGGGTATTTTAATGTAGCAGACAAATTAATTTTAAAAAGAATAAGCTGGAAGCTTTCTCTTAAATCTTTTTATTGGGTTGTAAAAATTATTTTTGTAAATTTCAGGAGAATAATGTCTGGGTCTGATTCTTATGTACTTCAGTAATTTATAATTTCATTGATGTCAAGGCATATCAATGGAGATAGCTTCTACAGCTGGAAAATTCAGCATGGTGATGAGTGTTCCAAATTTAACTAGGTCTATTTTCAGGCAGTAGACATGCATTCTATCACTGGGTTCACATTGGGAGCCTTTCCAGCTTGTTAGAAACTGCCAGTGGTTGCATTCCACTGGCATAGCCTTTATGATCCCAGGGTCACCTCTTTCCTGTGAGGAGACAGACACCAGAATGGGATTTTAGCAGAAGCTAATCAGTCAGGAAATGACATATGATTATATGTGCCAGGCACTCTGCTAAGTGCTAAGAATGCAAAGAAAAAGGAAAAGCAGTGCCTTTTCTCAAGGACCTCACATTCTAATGATGGAGACAACACATATACAGTTCAGCACATAGAAGATACATATGGAGTAGGTAGAAGATGAGCTTAAAGCTAAAAAAGCACTAGCAGCTGAGTGGGTGGGGAAGAGGTGGTCCTTGCGTTGTCATAAAAGAAGTCAGGGATTCTAAAAGTCCAAGGTAAAAACATTCCAAGCATAGGACACAGTCAGTGCAAGGTATGGATATATCAAATGGGACAAGTCTACCATTATATCTGGACTATAGAGCCTAAAGATCAGAAATATGGCAAGGATCCGAGTAATGATGAATTGCAAATGCTAAATAGAAGGGTTTAAATCTGATTGAAAGGTAATAGGGAGCTATTGGGGTTTTTTGAAAGAGAAGGGTAACAGAGTCAGCTGTGTACCTTAAGAAAATCTACTTGGTAGTTGAATGGAAGATGAAGTAGAGGAGGTAGACACTTGGATCAGGGAGTCCAGCTTGAAGTCTATTGTAAAAGAGACCAAAGGTGATAAGGACCTGAACCAGAGTGATGGTAAAAAGAGAGAAGAGAGGACATTGTAAAAGATGTAGAGGAGAAATAACAAGACTTGGTGACTGATTTTTATTAAATATTAATTAAACTTTCATTGTTTTCAAAAGACAGGAATAATATTCACTGTGACCATAATAGTTTATTAAAATTAGTAGGGAGCAAAATAAAAGTAGTAAAGGGAGAGATACGGTGTTCTGCTTAGGGTCAAAACCCAAAGAGTTAAGTTTTGGATAGAAATAATTGATCTTAGGAGTTGTATGAACAGCTTGTATCAGTAATATGCTATTGTGAGAGCAGCCTAAATGATACTTGGTTTTACTGGGTCTGACATGTTAAAGATTTCCCAATTGTTATACTATTATTTAGATTATTGTGTCCATTTCTGAACAGTTTTTCCACATCTTTCTGAAGTACTATAGAGAAGGTCCAGAGAAGAGCCAAAAAAAACAAACAACTTCAAGAAAAGATTTGGAGATCAACCCTGAGAAGGCCAATGATTTCTAGTATAAAAGAGTGTGTAAGTTTGTTCTTTCACAAAAGAACAAATTCTTTAAATGTATCCAAGTTTTTAAGAAGTTTTTAGTTGAGATTTTCTTGACTACTAGGGTGATAAAACATTAGAACTGTCTTCCAAAGAAGGCTTTGGAGTATCTATGGAAAATTTCAAGAAGAGAATCGGCAACCCTGTTGTGGTTCATTTATTTACCTGCAGATGACCTTTTGAACTCTCTTTTAGATCTGCTGAATATAAAAATTGAAATGCTAGTAGATAATATCAGAAACTTATCATGTCACTGAATTTTCTAATATAAACTGTGATATGATATTCACAAACACTTGAAAAGGAGTACTTTTCAAAATAGGCATTTGCTCCATTGCTAAGTGATTTTTTTTTTAAACCCTTACCTTCTCTCTTGGAATGAATACTGTGTATTGGTTCTAAGGCAGAAGAGTGGTAAGGGTAGGCAATGGGGGTCAAGTGACTTGCCCAGGGTCACACAGCTGGGAAATGTCTGAGGCCAGATTTGAACCTAGGACCTCCCATCTCTAGGCCTGGTTCTCACTCCAGTGAGCTACCCAGCTGCCCCTGCTAAGTGATTTAAACCAGTGTTGTTGAGCTTGAATAGAAACAGGGCTACTAAACCATACATAAGGATCTCTGCCAGCCACATATTGACTTAGAAAACTACATATTAATATGATCTATATTCTATTCTTTTTTATTTATTTTCTTTAATATTTTCCAATTACATTTTAATCTGTTTCTGGCCATCCAGTGTTTGATGCATCTGGTATAAACAAAGGGAGGTTTTTGTTTTGTTTTTCTGAGAAAGAAAAGAATGAGAAAATATTCTTGGGACTCTGAAACAGAACAAATCCACAAATTGTTAGTTCTGTATCTGAAATGTCCTGTTAAGAAAATGGAAATTTTAATGGATTTATGGCTTAAGATCAACATTATAGGAGACAAAACATTCCAAGATCCATTAAAGCTCTCACTTTTGGCATTAGATTCAATACTAATTGCTTTGTCAAGCAAATTGCTTATTTATAATATAATTTATTATGTTTGTTATTAACAATGGATACTATGTGAAACACAGAATTATGAATAATAGATTTTATCTTTTTCCCTCATCTTTGATGGAAAACAAAAAAATAACTGGTTCTTATTTATTCTTTTTTTCCTTTAAACTCTTGCCTTTGTCTTAGAATCAATATTGAGTATCTGTTCTGAGGCAGAAGAGTGATAAGAACTAGGCAAGTGGGGTTAAATGACTTGCCAAGGATCACATAACTAGAAAGTTCCTGAGGTCAAATATGAACCCAGAGGACCTCCCATCTCTAGGCTTAGTGCTGTATCCACTGAGCCACCTAACTGCCCTTTTGTTTATTCTTGTTTCCAGAAAATAATGCTTGAGTCAAAATGTATGGCTTTATTACTTGGGAAAAATGAAAAGAAAAAGTCTTGCTTTTTAAAATTGAGATATGCATGAGATGTGATTTTACAATTGTCATATATAAGTTGTCATTAATGACAAAAATACTTTTCTAAAAAAACTTTTGATTAAAATTCTTTGGAGACTGCAAATTAATTTCTAATTATTAGTAAAAAAGAGAGAAATCACACAATCACCTGGCCTCACCTAATTAATCTGGTTACCACACCTCCAAAAATGCCTGAGCTAGCAAAAGTCTCCAACCCTTTCATACCCAAAAAGAGAGCACACTTCCTTCGTGCCCTTTCTTATGAAGCCAGTTTTGCTATACCTCCTGGGACTCTTTGGTTGGACAGACTTAACCTCAGTCTGGGTGTGAGTCCTGTCTTTCAGACACCACAAGTCTAGTGGGGCCTTAAGCCAGCGCTTTCTGAGCAGCCAGGTAGCCACAGGGTACTCTTATGGGGGAAAACCTGGAGAGATAACTTAAATATTATATGTGGGTTCAGAAGGGGTGAATAGGAGACGGGAATGACAAAAGATGGGGACTTAACAAGTTAGGGAGACTGGGTTTAACTGCCAAAGGAAAATGTCTATTGACAGAAGTGACGGCTTCTCCTAGACAAGGGATGATCTCAGTATAATAAAAACACACTATGGAAACTTCAAGGTACAAAGAAAAACACCCAGGGAAACAGTTTAATTGTTTTTTGAGAGGATAGAAGAGAGGGTGAGGTGAAACTATATCTAACTGCCCAGGACTGGAGTCAAAAAGGGTAAGTTTCTTAGCCAACCTGGCTTCTGGCAGGTTTGACAGCTTGGCTAAGGACCTGAGGAAGAGGGCTTGGATTTGGGGTCTCACAACTGTTCCAGAGATGTCTTCAGGATACCAGGAACCAACTCCTCCACAGCCAATGATCCAAAATAACCAGGTAGGGAGAGATGTCTACAGACTGTCCACCAGATCACAGGCCTCTTCCCTACTCATAGTTAGTTGACTTGCAGAATGATATCTTCAGCCTTTGCAACCTTCACCACTCTCCAAGATCCCAGGTCAAATAGGGACTGCTGATTGTACATCTGCTCCAAACCCCTCACAAACAGCAATGTCTGTTGCTTAGCTCTCTCCTCCCTAACCCCTGCATTCTAGAATGTCCATGACTTCCAGCCAAGGCTTTCCTAATCTACTTGCAAAAATCTGCCTTTATACCTTTAAAGCCTATACCTATAAAGTACCCAGTCAAAGGGTGGGGCTGATACCAACCAAAAATGGGTTTTCAAATGGAATAAGGGGGTACAATTTATATTAAATTCACACAAACTGCATGAGATAGGTGCTCTAAATGTTATTCCTATTATGCAGGGAGAAAACCGAGTAACAAGAGTTGTTATTCAAACTAATATTACAAAAAAATAATAAATATTAAATTCTGCTACTCAAAATTATCTGTGAATAGCCTATTTACATACTATTTTGTCTGATTTTTGCTTAAAATAATTTTACAAATACATTTCCATGTATTGACTTAGATTATCACATTAACTTGATGCACTTAATAATTTTGTTAATATATAGCATGTTTTATTTAGTTTTCCCAATATTGGTGGGCATTTGGATTGTTTACCATATGTCACTATTATAAACATTGCTGAATTGCTGATTGATATAACTTTGTACAATTTCTTTTTCTTTTGGGGTTATTTCCTTAAAGGTAACATCTTCTCAAAAAGTATGAACATTTTTGTAGTTATTTATTGCTAGATTACTTTCTTAAAAGATTGAAAAAATATACACTTTTTCAATATAGTACAAATTTACTCGTTTCCCCATAAATATGCCAACTGGTTTTTTAAAAATCATTTTAAATTTTTGTTTATATATGTGTAACCTGAAAATTGTATTTTCCTTAGTAAAGAATCTTGTCATTTTTTCCCCCATACAATAATTTACCATTTGATTGCATTTGGGCATTTACCAGGGGAACCTAGATATTGTTGTGAGGAGGATTACTTAGTTATTATTTAGGAGACCTAGCAGGAAGGGCTTGAGAATTCCAAATGGAACGGGGAAGCAGGAAGTGTGGCTTCTCTCTCTGAGACGGACTCCATAGTGGTTGGGACAAGTTGTAACTGATCCTGGGAGACCTCAGAGGAAGTGGAGTTTGTACCCTGATTCCCTGGGATCATGAAGGAAGACTGTCATCTACTTGTGGGAGATTTTGGTAGAGACTATTAATCCCAACCTGAGTTGCAGGTTAACTTGGGCTGGGTCAGCTCCCAGAATCTACCCACCTGAAAGAGCACAGCTAGTGGTCCTAAAGGAGTTGTAACATGGCTGGAGTGTGACAGGACTCTGCTGTGAGGATACCCACTTCAGTCCTGCTATTCTCTGGGCCCTGCCTTGTTTAGGTCTCAGTGGAGTGTAGATAAGTCCCTCCCCTGACCCTGTGGTTTGCCCTTAATCTGGAAGTATAGAAACCCCTATTCCCATCCTTTACCATAGTTCCCTTAATTAAATTTGTTACAAACACTTGTCATTTGCTTGCTAGTTTCCACAGGCCCTTGTCTAGATGGTGCAGGGTGACAGCTAGGCCTAACTGTCACTTCTGTCAACAGACATTTTCCCTGACTGTTTAACCCAGACTCCCTAACTTGTTTGGTCCCTCCTGCTATTCATTCCTGTCTCCTACACACCCTTCTGGACTCACATATAGTATTTAAGTTATCTCCCCTGGTTTTCCCCATAAGAGTATCCATTTTTAAAAAAATATATCTAGTTGGATAACAAGCTTTATTTGCTAGTATTTTTAGCATATTATCTCTAACTATGCTGTTATTTTCCTTCTAGTAATTTATTACATGTCATTGCATGAACAAAAATATCATTTATGACTTCAAATATGTCTGTCTTCTCTCAGATATTGGGGGGGGGGATCAGAAATTTATTTCCCTTCCTTTCGTGGGTTTTGTATACTGTATTGATTTGGTGTCAGTTATGGTTTTGAGCTGATCTTCTATCCTGATATCTTAGTATTTTAATAATATGGACTAGTCATTCCTTTCACTTTTTCTTTAACTTCTGGCTTATCATATGGTAAGTTCTTGTAAGAAGAAGCAGAAATAGCCTTGATAGTAAGAATTTTAGGGGGCAGCTGGATGGCTCCGTGAATTGAGAGCCAGGCCTAGAGACGGGAGATCCTAGGTTCAAATCTGACATCAGACACTTCCTGGCTGTGTGACCCTGGGCAAGTCACTTGACCCCCATTGCCTAGCCCTTACCACTCTTCTGCCTTGGAGCCAATACACAGTATGACTCCATTACGGAAGGTAAGGGTTTAAAAAAGAAAAAAAAGAATTTTAGCCAAAAACACAGAAGAATCGTTACTAAGGCCTGGCACCACTCCTTATTACCCATATGATTTTCGGCAACAACTTTTTAACTACTCTCAACTTTTGTTCTGCCAGATATAAAATTAGGAAAATGACATCTGTTTACTTACCATAAAGAATTTTTATGAAGTTGTAATGAAATAATGTGTTTTAAAGTGTGATATAAGTGTATTTTGGAAGTTATAATCTATTTCTGGAATTTATTACATTTATTTATTTTTTTTCTCTTCTTAATTCAATACTGGGTTGCATGAGACTTTTTAAAAAACCAAATGTACTCTTTTTGGCTCACAAAAACTTTGGGAAGATGCAAACTTATTTCTAATTGTTCAGAACTCTTTAGGAACTGCCTCCAGAACTTTTATCATCCTTTCAAATGCCTAATTGGTAACATCTTCATTCTGGTGCTATAGATTTGACTTTCAAACATCATGGTGGCCAATTTAGGTTGATTGTAAGGAAGAACTTCCCAAGAACTAGACCTGTCCAAAAGTAGAATGATCTCCCTGAGGGGGCTTTCCCTTCCTGAAAAGAATTACTTGAAGATAAGGCTACACAATTTTTTGTTCAATTGTAGTGGGGATTTTTGTCCAGTAAAAGATAGGTCTAGAGGAGATGACCCCTGAAGCCCCAACTTTGGGTATCTATGATTTATTTGGAAATGTCTGAATGTTCAAACTGATCACTCATGAAAAATGAGATGTGACCAATTTTCTTTTGTGATTTGTAAATTGGTGCTAAAGACAATATTAAAAGAAGAGTTTTTAAAAAAACAACATATTTTAAACAGGAGAATTATCTTAAGTTAGTGTTCATGTCCATGTAACTACTTTGAAGGTGACAATGTTTATTTGTGTTTTATGTGTTGTGGTATGTTTAATAAAGAACTAGGCATGCTACTTCATAGTCATAGCTTGTGCATAAATAACCATGATTTTGGCCAAAAATTTTGCAAATAATTACTTTTCCATTTTTTATAGAACAATAGTTTTTTGAAAAATGGTAGCCAACCTGTTGAAAGTCTTGTTAAAAATGCCTATTTAATCAATACTAAAATGCTGAAAACATATTTCCTTTCAGTAACAACTAAGCACAAGGTCTGTCTTTATTAGGGAAATTCTAAATGACTTTTGAAGAAGAAAATATAAATGCAGAGAATAAAAATATATGGATAACAAGCCTTTTTATTTAAGTGATGCAGGTAGTATTCCTTCATGTAGCTGATGCCTTTTCTGGTAGTTACACTGTTAATACATTTTGCTTATTTTTAAAATGAATAAAAAAATAATAAAATGACTGAATAAAGCCAAAAAACTTAGATCTTTTCATCTTCACTATGGTATTATTGTGATATTTGTAGAATTAGGTCAGGGTGTTGTTCTTTTGGTTTTGTTTTTATCTTGGCTAACATTAAAGTAGCTGTCACATTGCTATATTCATTCATTCATTCAGTAAATGTTTATTACTGCATGTTAAAGAATTCAATGAAGCCAATGTGTTAAAAGTAAATCTTCTTTCTCTAATACATACTTATGTTTATATGTATGTTTATTGCCTAGGGTGGCTTATCTTGAATCAAAAAAATTCAGTAAGACAGACATCTCACGGATGGTTATAAATGCACCATATCTGCTGAGTTTTCCAGTGGACAGACTGGATAACAGATTGGGCTTTTTCCAGAAAGAGCTTGGACTGGATGTGCAAAAGGTAAAGGGAAAAAATATTTAAATTTTCACACCAAGTATATAGGAACCTGTCATGACTTTACATTCCCAGGAATCATTTATTCACATGATAATGTTGGTAAAGAAGCTAACATTTTCTAGGCAAGAACCAAATGAGTCTCCTCATCTACATATGTTACTAAAGCTTTTTAGACTATTCTACCAAACTGATTTTTTTAAGTTCTGTTTTTTGTCTACATGAATTTTTCCTTAAAAATGAATTAATATATATATGTATAGATATAGACATATCTATGCCTCTGTATTTTAATCTCTGACTCTCATGGATAGATGAATTAAATCATGTTTCAAATTGTTACTCAAGCCCAGAAGGGGAAAAAAAATTTACTCTGTTATTTATATGTACAAAATACTATGTTTAATAGCAGAACATTTGAACCTGTCCCCCATGTCCAGTAGCTAAAAAATGGCTAAGCAAACTGTGATCTTTTTACACCATTGAATGCTATGTAGCTATTAAAAATGATAAGTATCTAAACTATGCTAATGCTTAGAAATATATATAAAATGTTAGGTAAAAAAAGTCAAACTCAAAATGATGTTTAACTGTTGGTTATAAATATACCAGAATGGATGGATGGATTTTAATTTTAAATACATAGACTTGTCTCCAAATGAATCTCACTCAGAGTCAAAAGGTACCTAAGGGACCAACTGTTCCACTTGTATCGGAATAAGAATGTCTTCTACAGTGTAAACAGTAAATGTCTCCTAGTCCTTGCTTGAAGACCTCCATTGAGAGGGAACATACTACCATTTTTGGACCATGCCCTCTGCCATGATACTTTCGCTACCTAAGTACTACTGTCATGAGCTAAACATATAAACAAACCTTCCTTTATATGTGCTCACTTAACTAGAATATGAGCCCTTTGAGAACAGGATATGTTTTAATTTTTGATTTGTATCCCTAGTGCTTGTCACAGTGCTTCCTTAGTAAATACTTAATAAATGTTTTTCTGTTCTGTAATGTTATTAGATTATTTTTCTATAAAGTTTATTAAGCTCATAATAATTTTAATAGCTTAACAATATGTCATTGTTCATACTAGAGTAAATGATGGATTTCTAAAACTAGTTGAATTTTTGTGTATTGTGACATAATGGGGATTATTTTGTTTTTAACTCTAGACCAGAGATCTAGTTATTCGTCTTCCACGACTATTAACTGGAAGTCTCGAGCCTGTGAAAGAAAATATGAAGGTAAGGATTTTTTCTCACATTTTTCAAATAAGTCAGTCTTTCCCTTATTTTGGTTTTTAAACTCTTGCCCTCTTTGTAGAATCGATATGGGTTATTTGTTCTGAGGCAGAAGAGTGGTAAAAACTAGGCAGTGAGAGTTAAGCGACTTGGTCACACAGCTAGCAAGTGACTAAGGTCAGATTTGAACCCAGGACCTTCTGTCTCTAGGCCTGGCTCTTAATCCACTGAGTTGCCTAGGTCTTAATTTCAGGAGTAACAGTTTGTCTATAATCTCCCTTAAGACAAGTAGATTTTTGAGTCTTTATATTTTGATCTTCCTCATCCCACTTCCCATAGAACTGTGATAGCAAACCTGTGGTACACATGCCAAAAATAGCACACAGAGTGCTCTCTGTGGGTATATGTGCCCCCTCCCAGAGGTTGTTACTAGAAAAGCAGAAGGACTCCGGAGAAGCTGTTCCCCTCTCTCTCTCCACTGAGGAAATTTCTAACATCATCTGCCCCTCTGCCCAGCAACCCAATGGGAAGGCTTCCTCCCTCTTCTGTCTGGGGCAAGGGGATAGGGCATGGTACAGGGCCTCTGAAAAGTTTACCATCACTGCCATAGACTGTCTAATCCCTTGCTCTAGTCAGTTAAATAATCTGATATTTCCCTTATTCTATTATTAGAAAAGGCTTACTTTATTTAATCTCTCAGATTTGGAATTGTTAGAAATAAAAATTAACTGTGTAATGTAAGAAAAACAATGATAAATTTGGAGTCTGTTATCTACCATTCATTAAGCACTTACTATGTGGCCTGACACTGTGCTAAACTTTTTGAATGCAAATGCTGGTCCTTGCCCTTAAGGGGTTTACAACATTCTAATGGGAAAGACCACAAATAAAAGAAAATTGAAAAGAGGGAAGAAGGGAGAGACCAAAGTACTTAGCAGCCCTGGGGGTAACCTGGAGAAAAATGTGACCTAGCTGGTCTGAGAGCCCTCTTCACATAGAAGTTCTTGGAAGAGCCATCCAGTCAGAGAGAAAGGCAAAAGGAGGGACTGTGCTTCCAGTGTGTGCCTTCTAGGACTAGAGAACAGCTTGAGGATAAAGGACTGGGGCATGGTAAATGAAATCCAGAATGCAGTGTGAAAGAATAAGCATGAAATTAGAGTATGTCAAAGTTCTGCTTCTTATTCCTGATTCAATTCTGATACTCTGGGAGACTGGATTTCTTTGTGAGATACCTTATCCATAGCAAAACCCTACAAGACTAACTATTCCTTTTCTCATGTCTTGAGACACAGTGGACTTGAAGGAAAAGTCAGCATACTCTTTGATCTTGACTGCCAACAAGACATTCTTTATCTGCCACTGACTCAGTATCCTCTTTCTCCTTTGAGGTTCAAAATCAGTTTCTGTCATCCCATTAAGATCTTTGCTGTGGCAATATGCTGGCATCTTGGCTGCTCTCTCCTTTCTCAAGTTGATGAATACCTGGCCCACAGCCTTCCTTAGCACTCCAACCATTCATTCCTTTATCCTCGATGACTTCCAACATTGCATCAACCAACCAATCAATCAAGAAGACTTAATGAGTATCTTCTCTGTGCCAGGCATTGTGCTTTGTGCTGGGGACATAAAAAAAAATAACTGAAACAATACTTGTTGTCTAGGAAATTTGTCTAGCCAGAGTAAAGAATATATAAAAATATAGGCATGTATAAAATTGACAAAAGGTAATTTATGGAGAAGGACATTAGCAGCCGGGGGATCAGAAAAGGCTTTATTATGTAAGGTGATAGTGACATTTTATATAGCACTTTTTGGTTTGCAGAGTGCTTTAGAAATATTATCTTGCTTGATCCTCACAACAGTCCAGCAGTATATTCACTGAGCCTTGAAGGAAACAAAAGTATCCAAAGGTGGAGTGGGGAAGGGAGCAAGAAGTGATTGTACTCTAGGCATGGAAGAAAGCAAATGCAGAGACATGGATATGGGAGATGGAGTGTTGTTTATGAGGAACAAGGCCAATTTGGCTGGACCATAATATGTATATGTGTAGGGAGGGAGTAGTGTATAATAAGCCTGAAAAGACCAGGTTTTATTGGGCTTTATCAAGTAGAAATTTTTATTTGATTGTTGAAGTAATAGGGAGCCAGCAGAATTGTTTGAAAACGAGTGGGGAAGGAATGATGTGATGAAAACTACACTTTTTACTTTTAATTCTTTTTACTTTTTAAATTTTTTCCTTGGTTACATGATTTATGTTTTCTTCCTCTCCTCATCCCTCCCCTTTCTAGAGTTATATATATAAAATCACTCAAACCCATTTCCATATTATTCATTTTTGTAAAAGAGCAGTCCTTTCAAACCAAACTCCCAAATCACATACCTATATAAACAAGTGATAAATCACATATTTTCTTCTGGATTTTTACTCCCATGGTTCTTTCTCTAGATGTGCATAGCGTTCTTCCTCATAAGTCCCACAGAATTGTCCTTGATCATTGTATTGCTATTAGTAGCAAAGTCAATTATATTTGATTGTCCCACAATATTACATTTTCTCTGTGTAATACAGAACTGTACTTTAAAAGAATAAGTTTGGCAGATATATGGAAAATAGATTGAAGTGGGGAAGAGACTTGAGGTAAAGAGACCAATTAGGATACTATTGGCAGAGTAAGAAACACTCCTGGCTCACCCAAACCTGCCTCCAAACCATCACAAGAAAAACACTTCAAAATGAATTCCGGAGTGGCAAAACCAACAAAAGACAGGGTGAAACATCCTGCCCAAGATTTAGAAGAACAGCAAGATAGACTCTTCTCACTGGGGTAAGAGGGTAGGGGAGTACCTGGGGGAGCTGGCAACCACGGAGTGGTGGGGTGGGAGAGGAACAGAATTTGGACTACACAGCTGTAAGTTTCCCTACAGCTAGCCAGCCAGACTGATCTCCAATACCAGAGTAGATCATAATACAAGTTCATGACACCCAGGAATAGAGCTGAACTTCAGCAAGGTCATGAAAAAGACTGGAAAAATGAGCAAAGGTAAAAACCTGACCTTAGAAAATTACATTAGCAACAATAAAGGTCAAAATACAACCTCAGAAGAGGACAACAGTGGCAAAACAGAAACATGTAAAACCTCAAAGAAAAGTGTGAAAGGGTGCCAAGCCCAAAAGATTTCCCAGAAGAGCTCAAAAAGGAGATAAAAAATCAATTAATAAAGAAGTAGAAGCAAAATTGGGAAATGAGAGGAGTCAATAGCTTGGTAAAAGATGTATAAAAATCCACTCAAGAAAATAACTTCTTAGAAAGTAAAATTGGCCAAGTGAAAAAGAAAGTACAAAAGCTCAGAGAAGAAAATGGCTCCCTAAAAATTAGAATAGGCAAATGGAAGCTAATGACTCCATAAGACATCAGGAAACAATAAACAAAATCAAAAGAATGAAAAAAAAATAGAAGAAAATCTGAAATATCTCATAAAAGAAATAGCTGACCTGGAAAATAGATCCTCTGAACAGGTTTTGGATAAAGAAATTAAAGCTATATATAGGTATATGAAAAAATGTTCTAAATCACTATGATTAGGGAATGTAAACTAAAATAATTCTGAGGTATTATTTCATACCCATCAAATTGGCTAAAATGACAAATGTTGGAGATGATATGGAAAAGTGAGAACAGCAATATATTGTTGCTGGAACTATGAAATTATCCAACCATTTTGGAGAGCAATTTCAAATTACACCCAGAGAGCTATAAAACTGTTTATACACTTAGACCCAGCAATAACATTGCTGGATCTGTTTCCCAAGGAAATCAGGGAAAAGGGAAAAGAACCTGTATGTTTGAAAATATTTATAGCACCTCTCTTTGTGGCAAAGAAGCAGAAATCCTGGGGATGTCCATCAATATGGGAATGGCTAAACAAATTGTGATATATGTTTGTGATGGAAAACTACATCACCATATGAATTGATGAACAAATTATTTTTTTAACTTGGAAAGAACTACATAAGATAATAAAGAGTGAAATAAGTATAACCAAGATAAAATCATATACAGCTATACATTTAATATTTGAAGAATAACTTATGAAAGATCACTTCCAGAGAATGAACTGAAAAATGGAAACAAGAAAGACATAATCTACACATATTTATATCTGTTTGCCAAATGATGCCTTCTATGATATGATAATAATGATAATTATCCCTTCTATGGGGGAGAAGAAGGAGGGACTGAGATACCTGAAACGTTCTAATAATTTTTTTTTAATAAAAGGTCTGACAGTAAGTGCTTTTAAAAAGATATATCCAAGAGAGATCATCTAAGAATCATTGGACTACCTGAAAGCCAAGATAAAAAAATGAGCCTGAACACCATATTACACAATACTGTCTCAGTAATCCAGGCCAAAAGGTCAAGAAGGTCCAAACTAAAGAAATGACTAAGTGAAAAAAAGGAATCAGATGTGAAAGATGTTATGAAGGGAGAAGTGACAGAATTTGGCTGCTATTTGAGTACATGGAACTTATCTCATAACCCTCCCACTTATCTTAAGGGCATCACTATCTTCCCAATCACCCAGATTCTCAACACCAGCGTAATATTTTACTCTCCTTCCCTCGCTTTCCATGAATTGCAAAATTCATTTTTTTCTTCTCACCATCTATTCCTTCTCTCCCTTTCTCTCTACTCAGCTACCTCTATAACCCTAGCTTAGACCTTGACCGATTTCCTTGCTTCCAGTCTCTTTTCTCACCAAACCACCCTCTAAAGAGCAGCTACAATAATTTTTTTAAAGCACAAGTCTGACACCACTCCACTTAAAAACATCAGGTGTTCTCTGATGCTTTTGGGGAAAAAATACAAAGTTTCATCTTAGTATATGAAAGCTCCTCAGATATGATACCAGCCTTTTTTCACCATCATCACCACTGGCTTTAGCACTTTATAATGTTTTAAGGTTTGCAACACATTTTACATATTATACCATTTGATCCTCAAAACAGCCCTGAGGAGAAGGTGCTATTTTTGTCCCCAATTTAAAGCTAAGGAAACAGAAGCAGACAAAAGTTAAGTGATTTGCCCAGGGTCGCTTAGTGTCTAAAGCCAGATTTTAACTGGACTTTAACCTAACTCCTGACTTAACTCACTATACATTTCATCCTGACTAATTACTAGCTGTTCCTCAGTCTCATCATCCCCTCTCCTCCCTCCATGAATTCTCAGAGGGCATCTCTTGCTCATCTGCACCTCTCAGAATCCTTTTCTTCAGTTAAAGGCTCTACATGGTTGCCAACTCTTTCACAATGTGTTCCCTTGTCCCCTCCTGATTTTACTTTTCAAATTACCTTGTGCCATGTTTCCCTGTGTTGTACATATTATATTCTCTAGCATATTCTAACTTAAGTCAAGATTTTATTAAGCATTGACGCTGGGCCAGGCACATTTGACTCTGTACTAAGTACTAGGGATAATCACAAATAGAGCTATCTCTCCAGGATGGTACATACTGATGAGAAAGACAGCATGTAAATAGATAAATGCACATGTATATGTACAAAAGAGAAGGCAAACTTTCTTACTTTTGTCTTATGTCTCTGGTACCTTCAGGTGTTATAGATGCTTGTTAAAAGTTGTTGAATTGAACAAAATTTAGTTTAAAATATTATTGAAAAGGACCGTGGAGTTCCATTATCGTCAATGAGATGAGGAAGGTTCAAAGGTCTAGCTTCCTTCTGAAGAAAAACTCTTATCCCACTAGGGGGCAGAATAATATGCCAGTAAATTCCAAATGGTCTATTATACAGTGCTGATTGAGATGTCATTTCTTACTTAATCTAGAAATGCACGTGGTTTATTTTTTGTTTATGCTTGGATTTTCTTAGGTTTACCGACTTCAGTTTGGCTTTAAACATAATGAAATTCAGCACATGGTGACCAGAATCCCAAAGATTTTAACTGCAAGCAAAAGGAAATTAACAGAGACGTTTGACTATGTACACAATGTGATGCACATTCCCCACCATCTTATTGTCAAATTTCCACAGGTAATGCATGAAATAACTTCTGTGAAAAGTTTTTATAATTTGTCATCTTTGAATGCATTGAGAACTCTCAATATTTCATCAGCTTGGGAAAGTATACAACTTCTCATGAATTCATAGGACACTGTGGAATTGAGTCTAAATATAAACTGCTGGCAGTTTTCTCTCTATAAATGTGAAATTATTTCATCCTATTAAAAATTTGTATGTGAGAGGCAGAAGCCTAGAAGTAAGGAAGACCTTCCTTTCTAGCTATGAGACTGTGAGCAAGTGACTTAAACTCTCAGTATCTCAGGCAATTTTCTTTAAACAATTTTTTAAATTATTAAGCTTCTGTTTTTATATCATCTCCATTTCTCAATATATCTATGTCCTCCCAGAGAATTGTGTCTTATGGTAAAGAATAAAAATGGAGAATTAACCATCACATCAAAAAAGTCTTAATGTGCCCCAGCCATAATCTTCACCTCTAAAAAGAAGGGTTGTAGGTGTATTTTCATATTAGCTCTTTGGGACTAAGCAAGATCATTGTAATTTCCATAACATTCAGTTTCAGTTGTTTTATTGTAGTTCTTTCCATTTGTACTGTTATTCTCATTGTCTGTCTTATTTTTCTGATTCTTCTTACTTTACATCAGTTCATGGTTCATGGTTTTTTTATAGCACAACAATATTCTATTACATTCATCTACCACAATGTATCTAGCTATTCCTCAATCTTTTTTTCCTAGTACTTTGCTGTTACAGAATGTGCTGTCATAAATATAATGTATAGAGCCTTTTTTTTTTTTGTCATTTTCTTCCTTGGGTTCTTTACCTTACAGTGGTCTCTGGGTCAAAGGCCAAGTTGCTTTCTAAGACAATAGATTAGGTGAGTTGTCATTCTGCATTAGTAGAAGTTTTCATTGAAATAAAAGATCAGGACCAAAATTCCATATAGACAGTGGAACCCCTTTATGTTGTCATTTATGGTTTGACTTAGTCTACCCAAATCCACATAAAATGAGTCATGTTCTAACAGGGGCCTTTTGAGTTGACTTTTCAAGCCAAGTTGCTTGGTTTCAGCATGGTGGTCATGCTCCAAAGAGATAAGGCTTCATTGATCTTTACCAGTGAGCAAAGGATATAATTTTAGGAGCTCCTTGTTTCTTTCTCCTAAATTTCATTTGTTAGATAGATCCTTTTTCCTCTTTGCTTCAATTTGTGCCATGAAGGATGACAAAAACAGCATGAGCCTATTGAAATAAATTGCTTAGGAAAGTAAGAGTTTTCAGCTACTGATATGTCTTCCCTCTTGTTTTATCTGCTTATTTTCAGATTCTTTATCTGAGTTTTCTTCCTCCTAATATTTTTGATAATTTTAGTCATTTTTCTCTTATTGTTGACTTTCTGACTCCCTTTTGCCTGCAGTTTCCCGTGGGGCTGGATCTCATAGTGTCCCAGTCCTATCCCACACTGGGCAAATCACAGTTCACCAGAGACTTGGGTCTCTGCCCCAAGTGCCTTCTGGAAAAACAGATCTGGTCCCAGCTGAATGCTGGATTCTTTCCTGAAAATTTAGTGAACTGCCACATAGCTACATTTGTATACTTCCCCCTTTCCTACTATTCCTCCATTCTCTGACTAAACTCTCTTGTGGCATAGAGAGTTATTATGCTATTATGCTATGTTATGCTATCGTAATCCAAGCAAATTTCTGCCATTTGGAACTCTGAGGCATGAAAATGGGGCATTTTGGGTTGCAGAGGAGGTTAGTTTGTGCAGTCTTGCTGTCTGGTGATTATTGGGCAATGTGAGAGAGGATGCTGATTGAGACTGAGGAATTTATTATTGATTTATTGGGTTCTTACCTTATTTATGTTCTTGGTGCCCTAGACCATGGGAAGGACTGAAATTGCTTTATCTATTACATGTAATTCCTTTTTAGAGAAGCTTGAGAGCTCTGAAGGATCGGTGAAAATATTTATTCCTTCATCTTGTTGGTCACCTAACCCATCCTTCACAGATTATTGTATCCATTTACTAATCAGAACTTCCTAGACTGTCACTCAGAAGTCATTTAACCTAACTCATTCCTTCCACTCATCTCCCCAAATCTAATTTACACTATACCTGTCAAGTGGTCATCCAGACTTTCCTCGAAAACATCAAATTGGGGAGAAGCCATGACTTACTCTGGTAGTCCATGCCACTGTTGGATATCTCTAATTATTAGGAAGGTTTTCCAAGCAGAACAGATTTAATCCCTGTTTTAAAACACTTTAGGTCTTTGAAGGCAGCTCTCATTTCCCTTTAATTCTGTCTTCTTCAGCTAACCATACTCTTCTTTCACTTGATTTTCATATGGCAAGATCTTAAGGCCTTTCACCATTCTAGTTGCCTTTCTTTGGACACTCACAATTTATCAATGTCTTTCCTAGAATGTAACTCCAGAATTGACTACAGAATTTCAGATGTCATCTGATTACAGTGGGACTATCAGTTCCCCGGTCCTGGCTATTATACCTCTTTTATTATAACCTAAGATTGCATTAGGTTTTTATAGCTGCCATGTATAAAATAGTGTGACTTGGCATGACAGTTTTTGAGTTATCTATTGTTAATGCATTGATCCATTTAAACTTTTATGCAAATAGGTCATAACATATGTAACTTGTTTTCTTTCGCATTAAATGGAAAGATATTCCATCTGGAAATGTACATAGCACATAATTATATGCCTATTCTGTCTCTCCCACTCATGATTAGTCTAACTCAGAAGTAGCTTTATAATAGCTCTCATGCCAAAAAACAAATTTAGTATATATGTTTTTTCCTTTAGAGAAGGAGATAATAGCACAGATGACATAGAACTAATTATATAATGTAGAACTTTGACATTAATCTCTTTTGTAAGCACATAATGATTGAATCTCTAACCCTGGCAAATCTAAATACACACACCCTCTTCCTTCTCCTCTAACATTTGAAACACTTGTCAGATCAGGTATAGGACTACAGAAGGACCGAATCAGTATTCCCTGTAGCATTTCCAAGGTGGTGGAAGACTCTTGCTTTGCCCCTAGAATAGATGTTCTCAGAGGGTTTTTTGTTGGTGGTGGTTTTTTTGCATCATGGGCCTCTACTCAGAATATTGTTTCTAAACATATAAAACATAGTATGTATGATTACAAAGGAAACCAATTGTATTGAAATGAAGATGAATTTTTCCCCAAAGTTTCACAAACCTCTCCCGGAAATCTATCCACAGACTCTGTAAGTGGTCTGTGGACCCCAGGTTAAAAACCCCTCCCTAAAATGTATTATATCTAAAGATTACAATTTAGTTGTTACCTGTAATGTGAATGCCCAAGAGCTTTTTTTTTTGTCAGTGGGCAACCATTATATTGGAGGTTCTTCAGTCTCTTCCATATGAGAATTGATTAAAGGAACTTGGAATGTTCAATGTGGAGAAGACTCATGAGAGATTTGAGGGATGTACTTGAGAAGTTGTAATGTGGATGAAAGATTAGACTTCTATTGAATGCCTAAATGCAGAATTAGGAGAAATGAGTGGAAATGACAAAGAGATATATTTAGATTTGATGTCAGGCAAAACTTCCTAACAATTAGAATAATCTTTATCTGTAAGAGACTTATCTCAGCAGGCTCCCTTTCCCCCTACCATCCCCTAGCCAAAAGTTTTAAGCAGAGACTGGGTATTCTTTTTAGGTCATGAGTTGATCTAGATGGCTACCAAGGCTCTTTCCATCTCTGAAATCCTATGATTCTGTAACTTAGAATACCAAAGATAGGCTTATATTTCTTTGATAATGGTAGGATGACCCCTGGTGGTTAGAGAACTGAGGAAGAATTTTTTTAAACAGAGGCTTTGCTCATCTGTTGCATCATCTACCTATATGAAATGTACTCAGTTTATAATACGCCAACAAATCATTGTCAGCTCTACAAATCAGCCATAATTCTGAAAAATCCAGCTGAATCCTTTTGTGTTCTGTATATCCTCATTATTAATAATAGTATGCTAACTGAATTTTTGTTGCCAGATGTACTTATCAGACATAAAATTGAGTAGTAACCTTCCTGCTTTTCTAAAGGCATGCTGGTACTAGTCATAATAGAAAACTTGTTCACAAGGCAAACCTATTACACCATATATTGGGAGTATTATTTTCAAAATATTAATGGTGATTTTTACTCATACCTTCCAAATTGATAACTGTTTTCATCTATAGGTGAATTAAAGACAAATGTATACATCTTACTCAAATTATCCAGTCAGTTTGGCTCTTTTAGAGCCAAAATCTGAGCTCAGGCACCTGTTCTTTGTTATAAATATATATCTTGGAATAGTAGGTTTTAAAAGAATATTTTAAAGAACACATTTTAGATGGATTAAAAATTGTACTTCTTAGCACCAACTGCTTGTTTTCCCATTGTTCTGTCACCATCAGTGCTGCAGGGAGCTACATAGGAATGGGATCTATTTTTTTTATTTTTCAGTGTTTCATGAGAGGCAGTAACCAATCATTGAATACTCATTAGTAGCCTAAATGATAAGCCTCTCAGTGATTAGGCTGGTCTTTGGAAAGCAGACATAGTGTCCCCAAGATCATTCTTGAAGCCTTTCATACATGGTAAAACCTGGTGGAGCTTACATATACTTTAGAAGCTTGGAACCCCACTTCATAATGTAATGAGTTGTACAGTGAAGTAAGCCCATGTCATTTGTATTACTGCTGGCATAATCATGTTGAGATCCTGGCTCCATTTATATACTTAAGGAAAAATAACGAGTAACATATTTCTAATGTAATATATGGACTTTTTTTTTTTAAACTCTTACCTTCTGTTTTAAAATTGCTCATCATTTCCAAGGCAGAAGAGTGGTAAGGCCTAGGCAATTGCTATTAATTGATTTACCTAGGATTCACACAACTAGGTGTCAGAGGCCAAATTTGAACCCAGGTCCTCCCTACTCTAGGCCTGGTTCTCTCCACTAAGCCATCTAGCTGCCCCATAAATTGACATTTTTTTTTTAACCCTTAACTTCTGTGTATTGGCTCCTAGGTGGAAGAGTGGTAAGGCTGGGCAATGGGGTCAAATGACTTGCCCAGGGTCACAAAGCTGGGAAGTGTCTGAGGCCAGATTTGAACCTAGGACCTCCTGTCTCTAGGCCTGACTCTCAATCCACTGAGCTACCCAGCTGCCCCCTAAATTGACATTTTTAAAGAAAAGTTTTCATTAAAAACTGTATTGTTATGAATTTATTTTGCCATTATTGAAGTTTCTTTCAAGCTTATTTTTCCACAATGCCCTTCTATATGTAGTATGTCTATTGCTAAAGCATTGGGGAAGCACGTAGTTGTGGTTGTGAAACTATACATCTAACCAAGATGAGGAAGTCCTTTACTTTGTTGCAACTGTTGTTAAGCCTATAGAATTTCATTGTCATTAGATATATTCAGTTCTCAGAGGATTTTTGCAATGATGGAAGGTGGTGTTTGTACTACTCCTTTTCCTCCCTGGTGGAATGTGTAGGATCCTACAATTAGAGTCTTAATTACAAATTTTCACTTAACTCCATTGCAGCAGGCAGTACCACAAAAGCTGAAAATGGCAAGCTGTCTTTAGCAATTGTGTGGTAGCCAAAGAAAAGATGTCATTACTCCCACAAACATGCATACAAATATAGTACTTTTTCAAACTCATGGTTTGTATAAGAAGCATTTATCTACAGCCTTGTAGTTTCTACTTCTATGCATTAAGTTTCTAATATTTACTTCTATGTCTACTTCATTTAATTCTTGGCAATCAGTAAATGTTAATGAATAATCTGTGCTTCTTACAAAACACTTTTGGCATGAGACGATTACTATTCTTGAGGCTTCAGTGCAAAAATTATGGAATGATCCTAGATTAAGAACTGGAAGGGACCTT
The DNA here is from genome assembly GCF_016433145.1 of Gracilinanus agilis. Classification (NCBI taxonomy): domain Eukaryota; kingdom Metazoa; phylum Chordata; class Mammalia; order Didelphimorphia; family Didelphidae; genus Gracilinanus; species Gracilinanus agilis. Next base: position 634,607,920 of record NC_058130.1, on the reverse strand, counting down.
AGTGGTCACATAATCCAGTCACTTCATTTTACAGTCGAGTGATAGATCCATTCAATTCGAGTGACTTACTGTAAGGTCATACAGATCAGAAGTAGCAGAGCTGAGATATGAACCCAGATCTCCAAATCTAAGATTTTCCTCTTGTTATAGGATTTTTAAAAAAATGCTTTTTTTTTGTTTGTTTTTTAAAAACTCCTCGGAAAAAATAAAGTTTATTTTATCAAATAATTTGACCATGTATTTGTAGCATTTCATTAAATAATTTGACCATGTAATTGTAGCTTTTTTCTTCTAGAGAAGAAATTTTTTTGAAAGTTAGACAAGGGACAGCTAGGTGGCTCAGTGGATTGAGAGCCAGGCTCAGAAACAAGAGGTCCTGGATTCAAATCTGGCCTCAGACACTTCCTAGCTATGTGACCCTGGGCAAGTCACTTAACCCCCATTGCCTACCCCTTACCGCTCTTCTGTCTTAGAACAAGTACACATTCTAAGATGGAAGATAAGGGTTTTAAAAAAAAATTTAACTCTTCTTCTGTAGACTTCAGAGACAGCATTTTCTATTGATCATCCAAGCTTGTGGCAAATCTTCATCCTTTTAGCACAGACTTAATTTTTTTCTTTTTCTAAATTTTACTTATAAAATTTATTTGCAGATATCTCAGCCCCTTCTTCCCCTCCCCACACCATAGAAGGCATCATCTGGCAAACAAATATGTATATATAGGTTATGTATTTTGTGTTTCATTTTTCAGTTCATTCTATGGAGGTAAACATTTTAAAGTTATTGTTCAATTATTAAATCTGTAGCTGTATATAATGTTCTCTTGGCTCTCCTTGTTCCACTCTTCATTATCTCATGTAATTCTTTCCAACTTGTAAAAAAATTAATCAGCTCATCATTGCTTATGACACAAGTTTGATTTTTTAAATGGCCAAAAGTCAGAACCAAGCTTGGCAAAGGTGAATGGATGATCAAATTTAGCATTACTGCTGAGTATCTAAAGTTATATGGCATAATTCAGGCTTTTTTTTTTCTTTTCTAGGTATTCAATTCAAAGCTGCTAAGAGTCAAAGAAAGAAACTCATTTCTTACCTACTTAGGAAGAGCACAATATGATCCCCAAAAACCTAACTATATCTCTTTGGATAAACTGGTCTCAATTCCTGATGAAGAATTCTGTAAGGAGATTGCTAAAGCGTCACTACAGGACTTTGAAATGTTCTTAAAAACTCTTTAGTTGTTAATGAATGTAAAAGAATTCCTTTAATAATCAGTTAATATTTACATGAATCAATATATGTTTCATATTAATAACTTTAAAGTTCAAATGACTTTAATAAACAGTTGTTTAATTTTGTAAAATGGCTTGTTCCTTTCAAATTTTCTTTTTGTATTCTTAATTATAATTCATTTTCTTAAGAAAATATTCAAAGGCTAGACAGAATCACAGACAAGTAAGAGCTTTAAAGTAACAAGTTTAATTTATTATATACTTTAAAAGAGGAACAGGCTTTATGTAGTAGTGAGTTGAATTTTCATTCACAACTCTGTTCCATTGTGTATATATTAAGTGCCCATTTTCATTCATGTTTAAGTTCAGAATTTTTTTTTAATAGGCATCTCATTGATTTCAGAGTTCTTCCCAATGATGCAGATTGTAACTTATGTCTGCCTGTCCTGCATATCTCTTGTACACGCTCACTGAAAAGTTTGCCACAAGGGGTCCACTCGACATACTGAAGGCCTTCCTTAATTTACCTGATCTTGAGAGAATACCAGTGAAATACCCTACTGTCCATGTTATCCATGAATTCAAATCCTCCCTTCCACATTTACTAGCGGTATGACCATGGGCAAGTCACTTAAGTACTTTCAACTTCAATTCCCTTACTTATAAAATAGAGATAATAATAGCACTTAGTCTTACAACAGGGATCAAAGGTAATATAACATTTAAAGCAATTTGAACCACTTAAAGTGTTACTTAGTGTAATGAGTAGGTAAAGGGGTCTTTTGCTAGTAATAAGGCTAGAAGGAGGAAGGTGCTAGTTGTAAAAGATTAGAGTGAGTTGTACCCGGGCTGAGCTTGAAACTAGTTATAAATGTATCAAGGATCCAACCCGGGTTAGTTGAGTGTCAAGTGAACTCTCACTGCTAGACACCAGGCTCCTGTCAGTTGCCAGCCCCTTTCCTGCTGAGGAAGTAGCTTCCTATTGGTGAATCGTAGGCTCACAAGAAGTGAATGTTGAACTTCCTGCCCTTCAGCAATGGAGTTTATTTCTGCTGAATCTGCTCAGAACCTTTTGTGATGGCTGTCCCTGCTTGGCCTTAGATGGTAGGCAAATAACCACAAAGTTCTCAAGTTAAGGCCAAGGGGTTTATTGATAACAGGTGTATTGAGAATAAGGCAGTGGAAAGAGGGTTAGGAAGTACTGAGAACTAAGGGTGAAAGATTTATCTGACTCAGGTTGCTAATAGGTCTTGTCTGGATGTTCTTCTGCTGACCCAGGGCAAGAAGCCCTGGGTCAGAGTGAGGCGGTCACTGGATAATAAATAAAGTTGATCTTTGACTAAAGGTTTGCCAGTAGTGCTGATAGTATTAATAAGTTGTTCTGTAGGATTGGTTTAACCCTATCCTAGTCCTAACTACCCACATTCCCACTCCCACCTCCTAGGGCCCCAGGGGGTATAGGGTAAGTGAGTGGTCAAGGGAGACGTCATGGAAGAACAGAACCTAGCCCTGGATCTCCAGGGCTTTATATACCCTTGGCCCAACTAGCAGTTGGTGTTTACCCCATGACTCATGCCATAGTCAACATTCCAACCAGGGCAACTGACAAGTTGCCTCAAGCCAACATGGCAAAGTTAATAATCCTATATTACATTAGCTATTCCTATCCTTTTCTCTTGCCACATGAGCATCCTATCTTTTCTTCCTGTCATAGAATTCTTGATGATACTTATGAAGATGGGACTAACTCTCCCCTGCCCACTTTTAGATTTAATCACCAGAACCATATTCACCCCTACTTTATGCTTAAGTAGGGGGAGGTCCACAACCCACGGGCTAAAGTGGCTGACAACTCAGAAATGACTGACTGCCTGCCCCCTGGGCAGTCTTAAGAAAATTTATAAACTACAATTGGTCCACGTAAAGTGGACGAAGGTATAGGAAGTGATGCAAAGAAGGGTCTTTAAAGTAACTGCAACTTCCTGTGAGAGGGCATTTTTGCGAGAAGTTTTTTGGAGTTGGAGTTGGAGCTCTTTTGGAGGATCTGAAGGCTGGTGGAGGATCTTCTCTTTGGAGCTGAGTGAATGAAAAAGGCTGACTCCTTTCCTGGGTCCTTGAAGGATTGGCTTCTGGTGAGGCCCCCTGTCTTGGAAGAGGCCTCATGATGGGAAAACTTGCTTTATTCACCACCAGCCCCTCCAACTCATGGTCCTCTGGTGGAGGGTTAACGAGCCCTGCCTGGTTTCAACCAGGCCAGAGTAATTATCTAGTTTGATAGGATAGAAAACCTTCTCTACCATCTTTCTCATTTCTCTACTTTCACTCTTTCCCTCTATTTTATAAAGAAATACTGCTAAAAAGACATTTGACTTGAGATATATTAATTTCAGCAACCACATTCTCATATATTTAGTCTAACCTTAATTTTTAACCCTTACATACTTTTATTCCAGTTTTTCTCAGACCTTCCTTGATTTAGTAGTGCAGCCCATTCACATTTCCCAATGTACCTCTCCATTGCCATAGTACATTGTTTGGGTGTAGTGAGGTTACACCTCTCATTGCCATGTAGCAGTATCAGTAAATGATAGCATTGATAAGATAGGCTTTGGTTTTTGCAACAAGCTGGAATTCTATAAAATAAAGAGAGGAAATAAGCATTTATATAGCATCTACTGTGTGTCATGGGCAGCTTGTTAGTACAGTGGATAGAGCATTGGGCCTGGAGTCAGGAAGACCTGAGTTCAAATCTGGCCTCGAAGATAGTAGTAGTGTGCCATTGGGCAAGTCATTTGATCTATTCCTCATCTATAAAATGAGCTGGAAAACAAAATAGGAAACCCCTCCAATATCTTTGCCAAGAAAACTCCAAATGAGGTCACAAAGATATGACTAGAATGATCCAACTAATATGGGCCAAGAACTATACCAATAAGTATTTTTCAAATATTATCTCATTTTATCCTCACAACAACTCTCAAGATCTATTTATCATCTCTGATAATCTGATAAGGATGGCTTAGTTGATAAGGAAATGCACACGGTACACTCACAAAGATTGACCATGTACTAGGGCATAGAAACATGGCAAACAAATGCAAAAGAGCAGAAATAATAAATGTTACCTTTTCAGATCATAATGCAATAAAAATAATAATCAGTAAGGGTACATAGGCAAATCAATTGGAAATTAAATAACATGATTCTCCAAAATCAGGTAGTTAAAGAAAAAATCATAGAAACAATTAATAATTTCAATGAAGAGAATGACAATGATGAGACATCCTACCAAATTCTGTGGGATGCAGCTAAAGCAGTACTCAGGGGGAAATTTATATCCTTGAGTGCATATATTAACAAATTAGAGAGGGCAAAGATCAATGAACTGGGCATACAAATCAAAAAACTAGAAAGAGAACAAATTAAAAATCCCCAATCAAAAACTAAATTAGAGATTATAAAAATTAAAGGAGAAATCAATAAAATTGAAAGTAAGAGAACTAATTAATAAATAAGACTAGAAGCTGGTACTTTGAAAAAACAAATAAAATTGGCAAAGTACTGGTCCATCTAATTAAAAAAAGGAAAGAAGAAAACCAAATTATCAGTATCAGACATCAAAGGGAGACCTCACCTCTAATGAAGAGGAAATCAAGGCAATCATTAAAATCTATTTTTTCCAATTATAAGGCAATAAATATAGCAATCTTCTAGGTGATATGGATGAATATTTACAAAAATATAAATTGCCTAGATTAACAGCAGAAGAAAAACAATACTTAAATAATCCCATATCAGAAAAAGAAATTGAACAAATCATTAAAGAACTCCCTAAAAAAAAATCCCCAGGACCAGATAGATTCACAAGTGAATTCTATCAAACCTTCAAAGAACAATTAATTCCAATACTATACAAACTATTTGACACAATAAACAAAGAAGGAGTTCTACCAAACTCCTTTCATGACATAAATATGGTACTGATCCCAAAGCCAGGTAGATCAAAAGTAGACAAGGAAAACTACAGACCAATCTCCCTAGTGAACATAGATGCACAAATCTTAAACAGAATACTAGCAAAAAGACTCCAGCAAGTGATCACGAGGGTTATTCATTATGATCAGGTGGGATTTATACTAGGAATGAATGCAAGGATGGTTCAACATTAGGAAAACCATTCACATAATTGACCATATCAACAAGCAAACCAACAAAAACCACATGATTATCTCAATGGATGCTGAAAAAGCCTTTGACAAAGTACAACACCCATTCCTACTGAAAACATTGGAAAGTTTAGGAACAGAAGGGCCTTTCTTAAAAATAATAAATGGCATATATCTAAAAACCATCAACAAACATCATCTGCAATGGGGATAAATCAGAAGCATTCCCAATAAGATCAGGAGAGAAACAAGGATGCCCACTGTCACCTCTATTATTTAACATTGTACCAGAAACACTAGCAGTAGCACTTAGAGAAGAAAAAGAAATTGAAGGTATTAAAATAGGCAATGAGGAAACTAAGCTATCACTCTTTGCACATGATATGATGGTCTACTTAAAAAATCCTAGAGAATCAACTAAAAAGCTAGTAGAAATAATCAACAGCTTTAGCAAAGTTGCAGGATACAAAATAAATGTACGTAAATCATCAGCATTTCTATATATTTCCAACATATCACAGCAGGAAGAGTTAGAAAGAGAAATTCAATTTAAAATCACTCTAGACAATATAAAATACTTAGGAATCTATCTACCAAGACAAACACAGGAATTATATGAACACAACTACAAAACACTTTCCAAACAATTAAGACTAGATCTAAACAACTGGAAAAACATTGATTGCTCATGGGTAGGATGAGCTAACATAATAAAAATGACAATTCTACCCAAATTAATTTACCTATTTAGTGCTATGCCTATCAAACTACCAAAAAACTGTTTTACTGAATTAGAAAAAACTATAACAAAATTCATTTGGAAGAACAAAAGACCAAGAATATCAAGGGAAATGAAAAAAATGTCAAGGAAGATGGCCTCGCAGTACCAGATCTTAAACTGTACTATAAAGCAGTAATCATCAAAACAATATGGTAATGGCAAAGAGACAGAAGGGAGGATCAGTGGAATAGACTAGGGGCAAACAACTTCAGCAAGACAGTCTTTGATAAACCCAAAGAACCCAGCTTTTGGCACAAAAGCCCACTATCTGACAAAAACTGCTCAGAAAATTGGAAAACAATATGGGAGAGATTGGACCTAGATCAACATCTCACACCCTATACCAAAATAAACTTAGAATGGGTGAATGATTTGAATATAAAGAAAGAAACTATAGGTAAATTGGGTGAGCACAGAAAAGTATACTTGTCAGATCTATGGGAAGGGAAAGATTTTAAAACCAAGCAAGTATTAGAAAAAATCACAAAATGTAAAAGAAATAATTTTGATTACATTAAATGAAAAAGTGTTTGTACAAACAAAACCAATGCAACCAAAATTAGAAGGGAAGCAACAAATTGGGAAAAAATCTTTGTAACAAAAAACTCAGACAAAGGTCTAATTACTCAAATATATAAGGAGCTAAATCAATTGTACAAAAAATCAAGCCATCCCCCAACTGATAAATGGGCAAGGGACATGAATAGGTAATGTTCAGATAAATCAAAACTATCAATAAGCACATGAGAAAGTGTTCTAAATCTCTGATAATTAGAGAAATGCAAATCAAAACAACTCTGAGGTACCACCTCACACCTAGCAGATTGGCTAAAATGACAACAAGGGAGAGTAATGAATGTTGGAGGGATGTGGCAAAATTGAGACATTAATGCATTGCTGGTGGAGTTGTGAACTGATCCAACCATTCTGGATGGCAATTTGAAACTATGCTCAAAGGGCTTTAAAAGACTATCTGCCTTTCAATCCAGCCCTACCACTGCTTGGATTATACCCCAAAGAGATAATAAGGAAAAAGACTTGTACAAAAATATTTATAGCCACACTCTTTGTAGTGGCAAAAAATTGGAAAATGAGAGAATGTCCTTCGATTGGGGAATGGCTGAACAAATTGTGGTAAATGCTCATGATGGAATACTATTGTGCTCAAAGGAATAATAAACTGGAGGAATTCCATGTGAACTGGAATGACCTACAAGAATTGATGCAGAATGAAAGGAGCAGATCCAGGAGAACATGGTACACAGAGACTGATACACTGTGGTACAATTGGACATAAGGGACTTCTCTAGTAGCAGCAATGCAAGGATCCAGAGCAAGGCTGAAGGACTTATGAGAGAGAAAACTAGGCACATTCAGAGGAAGAACTCTGTGGGAGGAGAAACACAGAAGAAAAACAACTGCTTGAATACATGGGCTGATGGGAATATTATTGGGGATGTAGACACTAAATGATAATTCTAGTCCAACTATCAATAATATGGAATTAGGTCTTGATCAATGATACATGTAAAACCCAGTGGAATTGTGCACTGGCTAAGGGGGTTTAGGGAGGTTTGGGGGAGAGGGAAAGAACATGAAATATGTAACTATGGGTAAATATTCAAAATAAACATTTAAATAAATAAATAAATAAATAATTTAAAAAATCTATTTTCTTATCTAGTACCATACAATTTTGACAATTACTCTTTTCTGATAAAGTTTGAGATTTGGTCACATAAAAAAAGTAGTAGTAGTAGTTGTAGTAGTAGTAGTAGTAGTAGTAGTAGTAGTAGTAGTAGTAGTAGTAGTAGTAGTAGTAGTAGTAGTAGTAAAGAGAGGAAAAAGTAGGAGAGAGATAGAGAGGTGCTTAACCTTTTTAATCTGCAGCTGCCATTACGGGCCTCCAGCTAGACTCCACCAAGGGTTCATTCCGCTCCTCCATGCACATGCCAAAGAACTAGACTTGCTCCTGGTCTGAACTTATAAGCTTTTTTTCTCCATCCACTAACTCTCAGAAGTCACATCTCAGGAAACAATCATACTTTCTTAATTTGCCTGAGTCATCCCAGGGCAGTTCCTGTAGAATCATTGTTTCCTGTCTCTTTAGTTCGTTGGTTTTTTAACTTTCTTTTTCTGAGGTTCATCTATACCTGAATTTACTCAGTGGTATTTGACCTCAAGTTCAATGATAGATGACATAAAAAAAGTGACACAGGAGAGAGAGAAATTCACTTCCAACATAGCACATGTATAACCAATAGCATTTGCTTTACTGTCTCAAGGGGAGAGAAGAGAGGGAAGGAAAAAGAGAATGTGGAACTCAAAAATGAACACCAAAAATTAGGTTTCTGTGTTAGAAAAAATAAAACAGTATTGAAGGGAAAAAAAAGAAAAATAGTCACTTGAAAAACAAGTTCATAATACCAAGAGGATAACTTTCCTACTATCATGTTAAATTTTATATATCATACTTTTATATAGCAAATTGACATGAAGTTTTACATAGCAAATTGACAGTTTGATATACAATCCTTTTTTATGTGAAATTGTTTATATTTGTTGGTGTTTCTTATTTTTAAATTAAAAGGAATAAGTTTAGTCTACCACAAAAAGTATAATCCATTTGCTCATTTCAAAAATTCTACCTCTTTTAGGCAAAAGGAGAGGACTTTTTCATTTTTAAACCTTTACCTCCCATCCTGGAATTGATATTGTGTATTGCTTCTAAGGCAGAAGTGTGGTAAGAGCTAGGCTATGGGGTTTAAGTGAGTTGCCCAGGGTCACACAGCTAGGAAGTATGTGAGGCTAGATTTGAACCCAGGATCACCTACCTCTCAAGCCACTGAGCCCCTAGAAGGGGAGGACTTTTAAATCATTCCTTCACTATCAGTTTATTTCTAGGAAAGATGTGAACTAGTAAGAGAGTAGTAATTCATTTTAGACTGATGAGATTATGTATTTCTTCCACAAGTAATGATCTACACTTTTGGAATTGCTTCCAGGACATGTTTTTTGAAACAGACAAAAAGCAAAAAAAGATTTAAAGTAAGGAAAAACTTCCTAACAATTTTAATTATTCAAAAGTATGATGTAATGCCCAGAGGAAGCTAGGCTTCTCCTCACCAGAGATCTGTGGCCAAAGCATAGATTTGTCAGATACTTCATGGAGGAAGTTTTTGTTTAAATACAGGTTGGAGCAGATGATGGCCTTTCAGGTCCTTTTTGATTCTATAGTTTGTATCATTCTGAGAGGTGATGGTTTTCATCCTTATTATTGAGTAAAGAGCATAGAAAATTATTATGCTCATTAGAATAGTCTTCATTTGGAGGAAGGTGGCAATATAGACCCTGACTCCTAAGGAATTCTACCAATCTCCATTCTTAAGCATATCAGACCTCTGCTTAATTGGAGAATTGAAATGCTTTTGCTGCCCCTAGATTGAAGAATAAACTCCCTTTGTTTACTTAGCTCTTTAACTAATGTCTTCCAGATTTGCCAATTGTCTGATCCAAACCAGTTATAGGGGATTCTGCTACTTGGTATTTTTCTAGATCAGTTAAATCAAAGCAGGGACAAATGACAGCTATCAGATGGTGCGAATGTACATTTTTTGTATGTGTCAATTAAGTTGACTTTTGTTCTATCAATAACTCCTGCAGTTAGATAACCTTACAGTGAGGTTTTGTGGGGGTTCTCTGAATTCATGAATCTAACGGAAGATTTCTGAGGAAAAAATTGAATAATATTATAGATCCTCGTGAGTTAGGTCTTCTCAGTATGGCTTTATTATTTTGTTTCAAGGGTCATGAATTTCCAGAATATCAGAGATACTGAATTCTATATTCCATAACTATTAAAAGCCTCATTCCATTTGGTATTACACTCAGGAATGCAGGTTTCGATTTGTACAAATTATCAAAGATTGACTAGTTTATGGTAGATTCAGCATTGAAAGAAGGAAGGACATGAATCCAAGATAAGGAAAGAAAAAGTACAGGCAAAAAAAGGAAGAAAAAGTTAAAAAGTAAAGAAAACAGAATTGTAGTAAATCCAGGTTCATATCCTAATTATAGAGCTCTAGGCAAGTTACAAGCTCCTAAGCTTTGATTTCTTCATCTGTAAAGTGAGGATAATACTTGTCTGTACCTACCTCATGAGATCATTATGAGGAAAGCCACAACATAAAGACCCTATAAAATGAGTTATAATTACAACATCCTGGAACATCTCTAGTCTTCCCATAATTCACTAATTCCTATCTCTGTCATTCCCAATTCCTGAAAACTTTCTCCATTTAAGAGACAGTGAGGTAGTGAAGTGGTTGAAGTGCTGGGGTGCCTGAAATCAGGAAGACTTGTGTTCAAATCTAACCTTAGACGCTTCCTAGCTATGTGTCCCAGGGCAAACCAATAAACCTTTTTTGCCTCGGTTACCAATGGAAAATGGTAATAATATCTCCCTGAGGATTGAATGAGATATGTAATATATAGAAAATGGTCAGCCAGATATTTGTAAACTGTTTAGCAGAGTGCCTTGCCTGTAGTAGGCATTTAATAAATGCTTGTTTCCTTTTTTTTTCATATTACTTACTTTTACAAGCTACTTTTTCTTGGGTAGTTTCCCTGATTAATCTCAATTCCACTCTTAATTCCCTTTATACATGATCATCATGTATCTACTCCTGTTTCCTTCCATTCTAGAAACAGCCATCCCTCTTTCTGCCTCATGTTTCCCACCTACAAGAGTATAACTCCCACAGGTCCAGGGTCTCGAGGAGGTGGGACAGTGTGGGTGTGTTAAGACGAATAAGAGACAGTCTGAATTTCAGCCATGTAGGCATCATGAATACTGCTCTACTCTTCCTTGAGTAAGGTTTATTTTATATGCTTTGAGATCACACATAATGTTGGCATGGAAATCCATTCTCATCATACACCTTTTCTTAGATGAGACAATGTATTAAGTCATACTTTTAATTTTCCAGTAACTTTCCATATTTTTCAAGGTGTGTTTGACATACCTCTTGGACTATAGTGGTGGGAAAGTACAAGCCTTTTCATGGGAGACAATTTCTCCATTTATCATTCATTGTTCTTTTATGTTAACCTATCATACCAAATCAGGTATCAGGAAGGAGGGAAACTTGGAGACTGTTCTGGCTTGTTTTTGCAGGCACCTGTGTATGGGAGATCTAAGTTAGGGTTTTAAAATCTTTAACATTAACTCACTATTTGCTGGTTTGTTGTGAAGTTACTTCTAGGGGAATTTCTGTATTACTGCATGTAAAGGTGGGTGTTTCCCAAGAGTCTGTAGGGGGCCTGTGAGGGTTCTAATAACAGCCTTTACTGTTCTTCTGATTTTCCCTGGGGCTGAGTAGGGATATTGATCACAATAATTCCAATAATAAGGAGTGTTAGTAAGAGAAGAGTCACACAAGGGCATCTGAGTGAGGGGTTTCCATCCTTCCTGAGGCTGCCATGCACTTCCTCGAGGTCCCCCCCATGACCATGTTAGACAGGGTGGGTTTTGATAGCCCCCGGGACCTACCCATTGACATCTTTTCTTTCCTTCAAGGCCCTGCGCAGATATCACAATCTCTATAACTCTTTTACTTACTTATTTATTAAAAAAAAATCCTTACCTCCCGTCTTGGAGTCAATACTGTCTTGGAGTCAATACTGTGTGTTGTCTCTAAGGCAGAAGAGTGGTAAGGGTAGGCAAAGGGGGTCAAGTGACTTGCCCAGGGTCACACAGCTGGGAAGAGGTCAGATTTGAACCTAGGACCTCCCATCTCTAGGCCTGGCTCTCAATCCACTGAGCTATCCAGCTGCCCTCTCTATAACTCTTGTCATAATTCCCTCAACTACTAGTGATGTCTCCTCAAAATTTTCATACCATTCGTCTATAGACCACTCCTATGTACCTGTCCTAACTTATAGTGAATTTGAGAAATGATTCTCTACTAGATTGTAAACTTGAAGGCAGGGATGATGTCTTTCACCTTCGTCTCCTCTGAATTTAACTGTACCTAATTGTACTAGGATACTAATGCATGTTATTGTCCTGAATTGAATATCATATTTTGCACTTGTTAAAATGTTATTTCATACATATTCATATGTAATTTCACCTGTGTGTCTGTTTTTCCAAACAAGATTGTAAACTCATTAACTCTCCAGTTTTCTCTCTACACATACTCTATAATCCAGCGACATTACCTCTTTGCTGTTCCTCACAGCGCCTTTATTTCCCAACTCTTGGCATTTTCACTGGATGACATGTGTGGAACGTTCTCCTCACCTCTTGGATTCCCTGGGTTCATTCAAGTCTCAGTCAAAATCTCACCTTATATACCTTTACCAATCTCAATCTTAATAAATTTTTATTGATGAATTGATTTTTGGTGTACAATAGTTTCTTATTTATCTAGCTCATATTCTATGAATTTTGGTCTTTATTAGTTTCAGGTGCAGTTTTTTTTTGCTAGTTATATAGCATAGGAAATTTACCAGTTTCATTGGCATAGGAAATTGCTAGCTAGAAAACACCCTCTACTCATGTAGATCATTACTTGTTCTTCATTTCACCTTTTTAGAGAATTGGCTGGACCTCTGAGAAGTTAAGTGGCTTAACCAGTATGTTGTCAGAAGATTGTGTTAGCATGTGTTAGAAGGAACTTGAACACTGATCTTCCTGACTCTATTCTATCTACTAAACCAAGCTTCCTTAAGTGGGCATAAGTATTTGATTAAACAACATTTTTAAGAGTGTGCTATAGCTCACATTTACATCAAGCTTTAAAATATACAAAACACTTTTCTTATAATAGCCTAGTGAATGAAGTAGTTAGTAAAAATTACAACTATTTTTATAAATAAATAAATATAATTTCAAAGAGTTTACATAACTTCAGTGAGATCACTATGGTTATTTGTAATACCTAAGCTCTTGGTATTTAAGGCTTTCAATCAATAAGCACATACCATGAGCAAACGGTATAGATACTCAGAAATATAGATGTAGAGGAAGAAATATTTGGCACCTGACAGAAATGTGAAGTAAGAGAGAAGAAATTAGGAATGACACTGAAGTTGGGAACCTGAGAGATTAGAAAGATGACAATGTCATCAATGGTAATAGAAAAGTTCAGAAGAGATGGTTTGCTGTGAAAAGGTTTGTGCATGAGGAGAGTATGAGATACTATCTGATTTTAAATGTCCAATAGACAATTGGTTGATATAGGGCTGGAGCTCAGGAGAGAGATACTATATTTGCACAGATAGCTCTAGAAATCCTTTGCATAAAAATCACCAAACCCATGAGAACTGATGAGGTCACCTAGTAATAGAGTACAGAAAGAAGAGAGGAGGGTTGACTTATGACACATACTTGGGATACAAAATTAGAGGGCATGGCATGGATGAAGTTTCTGCAAAAAAGACTGAGAATCAGTGGTCAGGCAGGAAAACCAAGAGAAAGTAGTCACAGAGAAACTCAGAGAGGAGAAAGTATGTAGGAGAATGTAGCCATTAATATCAAATATTTTGGAGAAATCAAGAAGAATGAAGATTGAGAAGTGCCTTTAGATTTCTCAATTAAGATAGCTTTGGTAAATTTGGAGAGAGCAATTTCATTTGAATGATAAAGTTGAAAATTAAACTATAAAAGTGAGAGGAGAGGAAGCAAGGCAGCATAGATATAGACAGTTTTCTCAAGGAGTTTAACTGACAAAAAGTAAAGTTAAGGATGGGAGATATTTGAGTTTGTTTACAGGAAGCAGAACAGGAGCCAGGAGAAAGGATGAGTTTCAAGATTAGAGTTGAGATGATGTTAGGGACCAATTTAAGGGAGAAGATTGGAAGGTTGAGAATCAAGGGTGAATGTAGCAAAGCTGGCAAGTATAAGGGCAATTTCATTAGAGACTGGAGTGAAGGAGAAGATAAGTGTGAAAAGGTATCAGAGAAACATGGGGTGAGGAGGGGGAACAAGGGACCATTGGTGAATGAACGCAAATTTTTTTTTTGGTTAGTTTTAAGTCCAGATACTCCTTCTACTTGTACAAGTGCTCTGGCCCAAATGCAAAGACAATCTTGATCCAGGACTTCTAAAAAAGAATTTATAATTTTTTTATAACCCTTTCCTTGTTATATATATTTTACAAATTGTTATAAAAAATAAAAATAAATTAAGCGTTTTCAAGATACTAATCTGTTTGTGGACCTTAAAAAAATAAATTATGAATGCATGTGTTTTTCTTAAAGAGATAAAGGTAAAAACCATCCTGTAACTAGGTAGATTTCTACCCACTAGAAAGGTAAAAGCTGAGGTACGCGTCTGCGCAGGAGCAACGCCCTCTTCTCACACTTTCGCTCTGCCCCCTTGCTTGCGGAGGCCGGACTTCCTTTCCACGTGATTCCTGGTGTCCTCTAGGACTTACCCATCAGGCAAAGCGGACTTCTCTCCAGATCAAGATGGCGACGCGGGCATCTTGTAAGGAATCGGGGCACCCCAAATCCAGGTGGGGCGGGCTGGGTTCCGGGCGCCCTCCTGTCTTCCTGCGGCTCCTTCAGCCTCTTGGAGCGGGCGGCGGCGGCAGGGAGGTGGGAGGCCCCAGCTCCGAGGAAGCGTCTCGACTGAGGCTCGGTTTGAAGTGCCTGGGTCCAAGGTGACCCGGGCTGTGGGTGGGCGTACAGCTGAGGTCTAGATGGAGGCTCCTGCGGCGGTAAGAGTACTGGGTCATCTTGGGCAAGACCGTTTCTCTGTAAAAATCGAGTAATTAAAGGGAGCATAGCGTAAACGAGATGAGGTGACTTTGAAGGGGCTTTTTATGTGGACAACTGTCAGACAAGCGCGCCCTGTCATAAATGCTAGAAACTTTAATTTTCGGAAAGAATCACATTTCCCTCACTTATGCCTTCTTTCCATCTTGCACCTGTTTCAGTCTTAGAAGTAATTGGACATTGTACCAAGTACCTAGAAGGCCGGTAGAGTGGCAGAATTTTTAAAGTTCTATTTTACTTTTAAATCATTTATTTTCCCTCCGATTTCACTTCTAGAAATTTAAAGGAAAGAAAAAAGAGAGAAACAAATCCCTTGTAGGCATAATGAAGCAAAACAAATTCGGCTCTGTCCCAAAAGAATATAGATCTTTTTTGGCATCTTGAGTCCATTATGTCTATATCAGGAGGTGCATAGTACAATTTATCTCCTCTCTTGATGGACCAGGAAGCTGAAATCAAGGGACAGAAAGAGACTTGCCCAAGGTTACATAGGTAGCATTGTCAGAACTGGAACTCTCATCTCTCAACTAGTCAAGTCCAGGTTTCCTCTAATCCAAGCCTATTGTGATTAAGTGCCAGAAATTACTTTTATTTCTGCCAAAATTCATAGCTGGACTTATACTCTTCTCCTTTAGTAGAATAAATCCTTAGGGTTGTTTTGAATATCTTGAAATTATTAGGGGAGACAGAACTTCAGCTACAAAGAATATGCCCTTGGTAGAATTGGAGTAGCTGTTTATTTCCACCTCTGTAAGGTACGCCAAAAAGATACCTGGGTTGATTTGATTCCCCCTCCTCTAACACTTCCCTCTGGGACTTTATTTCCACCCCCTTTAGTTCAGAGGAGCATTTTTTCTTTGCCTGTTTTCTTTTTTCATTATTTTTTTCTAGTGTTACTAAATCAAGTGGAAAGAACTCTGAATTTGGAGTCAAGAGACCCATGATCATCCAGTGTTTTTTTTTTGTTTGTTTTTTCTAAAAGAGGATGAAAAATTGGGTAAAATGGCTACAGGATTAGAGCCCATAATCTAGCACAGTAAAGGTTTTCATTCACCAAACATCTATTTAGATAATTGGATAATTATTGAATAATTACGTTTTTGTTCACTTGAATATTTAAAAAAGCACATTTGACTTGTTGAAATATTTTGAGAGAAATGGAGACAATGCTTTCAAATATATTAATTTCAATTACTTTTAATAAATGAATGATTAGTTTGTAATTAATACCTTTTGCATATAAACATGGTATTAAAATACTTTCAAAGATTCTTAAGTGGGTTAAATTGATCCTTTAAATTAAACTCCAGACCCTTTAAATTTTTGATAGTGGAAGTTGCCCTACCATAACATTTATAAATCATCACAGCAGTGATAAAACTGAAAAGGATTTTGATGATATCTAGTCCAATCTCATAGACCAGGAAACTCGGCTTCAGAGACAGAATGGGACTTGCCCAAGGTTACATAGGTAATAATGTCAGCTAGAACTTTAATCTTCTAGATTTTCAAGGCTAGGAGTATGTATTCTCTAACCAGATTAACACTGGAAGAATAATGTAATATGTTTGCTAATCAAATTTTGATTCCTGATGAATATTATTAACTAAGAATATCATACTTTCAGCTGTAGCATCGAGCCAGTGGCTCAAGAGTCTCCGAAAATGGTATTACAATGCTGCAGGATTCAATAGACTTGGTAGGTATCTTTACTTTTGATTTAAGAAAATTCTAAAAATGGTACTTTTTACAAAGATTCTGGCATTTTAATATGATTTAATGTTAAGAAATTCAGAGAGATTTTACTATTGGCAGAGACTGTATAGTCAGTCTCCATAACTTTATACATGACAATGTATATATGGAAAATTGGAAGCATCAAAAAAATGGCAGTTTGGTATTTATAGAATTAAGCACAAATTTAAACTATAAATGTTTAGGTATGATTATTGTATAAATTAATCTGATATACATCTTTTTTTTTTTTAAACCTTTACCTTCTGTCTTAGAATCGATGCTAAGTATTTTTCCAAGGCAGAAGAGCAGTAAAGGATAGGCAGTGGGGGTTAAGTGATTTGCCCAAGGTCACACCACTAGAAAGCATCTGAGGTCAGATTTGAATACAGTACCTTCTATATCCACTGAGCCCCTACCTACCCTTAGCATGCATCTTTTCTTTCAAATTGTAAAAAATGACCTGTACATTTGATTTCATTGATATTTTGAACTCCCAGGTGAGAAAACTTCTTTTATCAGTTCAAATCAGCACCTTTCTCTACAACTTAGAGTCATAGAGAATTGCCTAGAACACTGAGATTAAGTGACTTGCCCAGTGCCACACACTGTTGATACTTTAAATAAGAGGCAACTAGGTAGCTCAGTGATTTGAGCACTGGGCCTGGAATCAGAAAGATTCAAGTTAAAATTTGGCTTTAGACACTTCCTAGCTGTTGTACCTTGGGCAAGTCACTTAACCTCTATGCCTAGGAGGTAACTATGTAGATACAGCACTGGGCCTGGAGACAGGAAGCCTTGAGTTTAAAGCTAACCTTATATACTTCCTAACTCTATAATCCTGGGTAAGTCACTTAATCTTTTATTGCCTATCAAAAGGATCCACTGGAAAAGAAAATGACAAACCATTCCAGTGTATGCCAAGAAACCCAAGTGGGGTTGTAAAGAGTCAGACACAACTGAACAACAAAAGACTTCTTTAAGTAGTTGTGATTATAACCTAGCCATAGCTTCTTATCCTGATTTTTGTCCATATCCATAATACTCCATAGAGAACCTAGCCAGTGCAATAGAAATCTTTCTTGAGGAGGTCTATTAACACTTCATGGGTACCAGTTCATCAAACTATTTATTGTGTTTCATTCTTGACACATGACAGTTTTTGTTTATGGTATCTTATTATACCTTACTTAAAACTACCATGTACCTTTCTACTGCTTTTTGGGTCAATTAAAATTTTGACTCTTGAATTATGGTGTTCAGTTATATATAGCTATATAACAATGTCACTGGGAAAATATGGATGTTAAAGAAAATCATTGTGCAAAGTATTAAATGCCAGGCACTGCTAAGCATTGAGGATACAAAGAAAAAGCAAAAACATTTCCTTCTATCAATGAGTTGTATGGGGTATGGGTAGAAGGGCCAAATGGATAACAACATATATGTTAAATCAGAATATACAAGATAAATACAAATTAGATGGAAGAAAACCTTAGGGAAGATAGCACTAGCAGCTAGAAACCTGGAAAACTTTTAGAGGAAGTCACTTTTGAATTGAGTCTTAAAGGAATCCATGGATTCTAAGAGTCAGGTTGAGAGGAAGAATGTTCTAATGATGGGCAGCAGCCATTGCAAAGGCCCAGATGTGGGAAATTGACTATCCTGTAAAAGTAACAGCAATAGGCCTATATGGCTAGATTATATCAGCTCTGTAGGGGAATAGAATATAAGAATATTGGAGTGGTTGGAAGATATCAGATTGTGAGGATTTTAAATGGCAATAAAAAGACTTTATATTTGATCCTGAAACTTAAACCACTGTAGTTTATTGAGTAGGAAAAATTGGGTTTTTATTTAAGGGAGCAGTTTGAAATTGTTGAAGATGCTGCACAATTTACCAAATGAAACGCACCCCACTTTGCCCCTCCTCTTCAGTTCCAAGTCTGGCTTATTGTCTATCTGCCTTCCTCTCAAAAGATATATGTGATGGACTAACTCGGTGAGACATACATAAAACTCCATTTTTTATTCTGGGCAGCAGACATTCATTTTTCAATGTGTATTGTTTCTCCAGTCTCATTTATATAGCTGTGGTTTTGTTAAGAAGGTCTTCAACAAAACAACTTTGGTGGTGTGCAGTGCAAAATAAAATAGAAACTTTCACTGAATCAAATACTGTCAACAAATTGACAGAGTAGTTTGACTTCTGTAAGCCTCACAGTGTATTATGTAATTCTTTCTTTTTTTTTTTTAAACCCTTACCACCTGTCTTGGAGCCAGTTGGCTCCAAGGCAGAAGAGTGGTAAGAGTAGGCAATGGGGGTCAAGTGATTTGCCCAGGGTCACACAGCTGGGAAGTGTCTGAGGCCAGATTTGAACCTAGGACCTCCCATCTCTAGGCCTGGTTCTCAATCCACTGAGCTACCCAGCTGCTCCCTATTATGTAATCCTTAAGAATCATCTACTGTAGGAAATCTATGAGGACCTGCCCCTTCTCATAAGGAGACCTTAACCTTGTCTAGACCATTTTCCTAGATTTTATAGAAATGAGAGCCTGTGGATATCCTCTCGGCCACGTTTTTAGTAATGATTAATGTCTTGCGATTTTCCCTTTTCTTTTGGTATTTCTTTGACCTATTTAGAGGATCGAACCCTGGACATCAAGGAATTTTGTTAATTCCTGCATAGTTTTTTTTTTTCTTTTTGTGTGCTTTTGGTCAGATCCATTTGTTCTGCTTACTTAAAGTTTAAGTTTTGCTTCTTATGGAACATTTCATTTTGTGGTATTAGGGTCCAAATGTGATGGTTTCACTGTTAAAAAAGATCATATAGAAATGCTGTTAGTCTTGATTGAGTCTCATGAAAAACTTTCTGCAGGCTTATTTTCTTCTCTACTCCTTCCCCCTGGCTTCTTAGGATATATGCAGTTTACAGTTTCCATAATATGGTGCAAAAGAAGTTGTACCTTGTGGAGGTGGAAAATTTGCTACACCTAAGCTAAATTCTCAGCATTCTTTTAAGTATGTCCTCATTTGGCATACAGAGGCTTGGGAGGTAAAGGGAGGTAAATTTGGCTGAGACCTATGCCACAGGGCTCTTTTTTAGGAGCTTGAGCTTTGCTTTGGTTAAGATGTGGCAGGTGTGGGCCCAGTCCCTCCTTCTCCTCCCCCTCCCCCATAATCCTTTGGGAGACCACCAATGGATCACAACCCTAAATCAGTATTATTCATGACTGCCATGGCTCTCATTTGGCAAGGATAGCAAATATTTGCTGTCTGAGGTTTCTGGGCTCTTTGGCCAACTTGTGATAGTACTTTGGTTAAATTCCTATAGGATTTAGTCATAAAATCATTGTCAGTGGCTTTACCTTTATTTTTCATTTCTTTAGTCAGCATATTGTTAAAAGTAGATTCAGTCAGAGTTGTAATTGAGAAGAATATCTTTGCCTTTATTCTTCTAATTTGGATTTGATCTTTGTTCCAGTCATTCTGATTGCACATAAAAACTGATACTGAAATAACTCCTGGATTGGCTACCAGGAATTTCCTGTCTGAGTTGGTCAGCTTCAGTGTTTTCAATGTTGTTTAGTACTCATAATGTCCAACACTTAAAATTCTTTTTAGAAAAAAAAATACTCATCATACAGGTGTGAGACTTCTGTATAACCTATAAATCTTTGGCCTTTTTCTTTTTTGTTGTTACCACAATATCTCATGTATTCCTCTCCTAGAGAGCCATCTCATATGACAAACAGTATCTTTTGGAGAGGAAAAATAAAAGTCACAACTGATTAATATATTGAAAATAACCAATCTTTAGTCTTTTTTCATTTCTTAGTCCCAGATTTCATTTCTAAATATATTTTTCAGTGTCCTCCTTTGAGCCCACTTTAATTTTTAAAATCAAGATTGTTAATTTGACTAAGTCATGACTTAGATTTTCTCTCTTCATCTTCTGCATAGAAATTTGTCCATAATCTCTTGTTTTCTCATGTGCTTTTTCTCATTTTTTTCATGAGCAATGCAGAGTACAAGATGATTTTGTATATGAAGTGATTTTGTTTGTTGTTGCCTTTGAGGACATGAGCAACTTTCATTATTTGCTTTCTTAAGAAGATGCTATGAGAAAAATATTTATTGTAGTTCTTGTTGTGGTAGCGAAGAATTGGAAATTATGTGGCTCTTAATTGGAGAATGACTGAACAAGTTGTAGATATATGATTGTGATGAAATACTATTGTGCTTTAGGAAATGACAAGCAGGATGATTTCAGAAAAATCTGGACTTAAATGAACTGATACAAAGTGAAATGAGCAGAACCAAAAGAGCATTGTACATAATGACAGCAATATTTTTTGATGAACAACTGTGAATGATCTAGTTATTCTTTAGCACTGTGGTAATTCAAGACAGTTCCAGAGACTCATGATGAAAAATGCCATCTACCCCTCATGAAAGAACTGATGAGAGTCCGAATGCTAACTGAAACATACTGTATTTTACTTTCTTTTCCATTTAAGATCTCTTCCACAAAATGACTAATATGGAAAAATATTTTTATGTGATTGCACATATAAAATATCAAATTGCTTATAATCTCAGGGAGCAGGGCAGGATGGGAGAAAGGAAAGGAGAGGATGTGGTACTCAAAACTTAAAAAATGAATGTTAAAAAATATGTTTTTTACATATAATTGGGGGAAGAACAAAATATTTTAAAAAAGATGATGGATTTTATCAGTAATTTAAATGATCATTTGTTATTTCTAGATGAATTAAGCTTTTTTTGATTTAACGTATTCCTGCCTAAATTTCACTTTAGTTCACCAATTATTAAATAAAAACTTTTTTGTTCATGTATTTTATACATTTGGACTTTTTGTCTTAAGGAAAATAGGAATGAGCTATAGTCAACATCATCTATATATGCTATTGTTTATCCCTTCACATATTAAATCAGTGTCAATTCTAAGATGTTGTCATGATTTTTTAAAACTTTCAACTTTTTTTTTCTAAATGGCCAATTCATCTTTTCCTTTTAATAGGATTAATGCGTGATGACACACTTTATGAAGATGAAGATGTTAAAGAGGCCATAAGGAGGCTTCCAGAGAATCTGTATAATGATCGAATGTTTCGTATCAAGAGAGCTCTGGACCTGTCCATGAGGCAGCAGATCTTGCCTAAAAACCAGTGGACTAAATATGAAGAGGTATAAAGCCTTTTATATAACTGAAAATTTGGCTATTTAAAAATTGCTAGGGGAAAAGAAAATGACTGTGTAAGTCAATCTGTCAGATTGTCTTCTTTTTGAACTAGAAATGACAGAGTAAAACTGGAGGGTTTTCACTTAATAGAGCTAAGATAAAGCTAGTCTGTCTACCAAAAATTGGGATTGCAGCCTTTAGACTTTATCTTTTTCTTCAGTGGTAGCCTTCATTTCCATAAATTGAAAAAATTTAAAAAAATCTTTGGGGGGGGAAATCTGGTATTTCTTAGATTTTAAATTCAAAATGTTTTTTCTTAATTTGGAACTATTAAAAAATAATTTTTCAGTGAAGTTCTTAGTAACTCAAATTGGATAAGTAATTGTACCCTGTGAAAACTTAATTGTAGCATATAATATCTTGTAATTTTTTTCTTCAGGACAAATTATACCTTCAACCATATCTGAAGGAGGTTATACGTGAAAGAAAAGAGAGAGAAGAATGGAACAAGAAGTAATCATGTCAAAGAATCTTATCAATACGTTAGTCTTCAAAATATTTTCTAATAAGTATGATTGTGCAAAATATGAAATTTAGCTAACCATTTGTAACTTGTGTGTTGCAAATTTATTTAATTTCAATAAATGCCATCATAGGAACTTGTGAATAGAAATTTTGCATCAACATATCCTGGAACTTACTGCATTCTCATTTAGTCAGAAATTACATAATTTCTAATGCCTTTAAGGTTATTCTTGTAATTTAACTACTTATATCTTGGAGGTTATGGGAAATTTTAAATGAGTAGTTGTGTAAGGATTTAAAATGATAAAGGCTGATATTATGAGGAAAATTAATATTTGGGCCCATTTTGATAGAATAAATCGGACCACGTGCCTGCCTATTTAAAAATGCCACCTCCGGTACCTTCTCCCATCTTGTCAGTTTCGTACGCCAGAGAGAGCGTCTCAAGCCCGACCTCCGAATTTAAGCTGTGCTATACGTTGGTTTCCATTGTCTGATGTTACCACGTTAGAAACGGAAACCCATTGGATCACGGAAAATGTAGTTTCAAAGTCCCCCACATGTCCACAGGAAGTTTGTAAAATACTTTTAAATGGGACCTCCCTGAATTCCAAGCAACCCAGTTGTTAATCTTTCTTGCTAACGAAATACAATTGTTACTTTATGACTAGTTGTGTAAATAAGCAATCAAGATGACTCTAGAAGAAAACTAACAAGATAGTATTGTGGATAAATAGCTGAATTTGGACTCGGGAAGACAATTAGAGAACTAAGTCAGTGCTAGAATCTATGTCTCCTGTCTTCAGATTAGTGTTCTGTCTACCATTACACTGCCTCTTGTCATATTCAAACTCTGGGAGTTGTGAGTCTCACCTTGATTGACAGGTGAAGACAATGGAATTGTTGGAGACATCAGAATGTTCCCAGATGCTGTGAGGACAAGAGGAAAGGCAGTTGGCCAGAGGTTATAAATACCCTGACAGCCATCTGAGAAAGGACCCTTTGGCTTTGACCCTTGGCCTTGGACATTGATCTCTGATCTTGGAGCATTGACTTGGGGATCTCTGACTATGGGTCCTCTGATTCTCTCTGAATTCCCCCTAGATATTTAGTCATCTTAACCATCATTAGATATTTAGGTATCCGGGCCCAGGTAGGAACCAGGAAGAGGGAAGGAGAAGAAGCAGAGGGAGGTAAGGGAGGTATTTCCTGACAGCTGTAGGACTGACATAACAACTGGCAATAAGAAGCTGAGAGGGATCATTGATATCTGTATCAATCGAGCAGATTGCTTCTCTGGTTTGGCTGTGGCCAAACTGAGCCAGAGGTGGTGAAGAACAAGAGCTCTAACATTACTGAAACAGTCTACAGTCCTGAGGGATTAGTAATCATAGCCATTAGTGACAGGGTCTCCTATCCCCGTTTCTGATTATTCTTTTCCCTTATTAACATCTATAGATAAAGTTTATTAAGTACCTTCCTGAGTAGTTACTACATCACAACTCTTGGGGAGGGAGCAATGCAGTCAAATGAAAACGTTATCCAAGGCTAATAGAGCTCAATATTAATAATCAATCCAACCCCAGGTGGGACCTGAAAGGGTTACCCATCCACTGACCTTTAGGGATCCTGCCTGGGCGCTGTTATTGAGAAGGGGCAGTTATAACATCCAGCTGAGTGACAGGACTCAGGTGTCCCTACACCAGCTATCAAGGGAATCCAAGGCACAGCTTCCCTGATTAATATACCCTATAATAACTATAATAGTAGACAAAGATACCTTCTTTATAACACTCTCCAAAAGGTATAGTAAATCCAATGAAATTTATAGTGCCTTTCAAAAATTTCTCTTTGTTTTACATGGTTCATTCAGTTTTATACAACATACATTCTAATTGGAAAACTTTTAGAAATAATCTAATAATTGAAATAATTTGTATTTATTGAACAACTAGGTGCAAGACACTGAATTATGTACTTGGGATAAAAAGAGATGTGATGCTATCCTTTTCCTCATTGAGATTATAATCTGGGGGGAGGATAGGTCATTTATTAAATAATACAGATTTGTTTATAAGTGCCATGTGAAGGGATACATCTAAGTGCTTTTATAGGAGATGAGAATAGGGAAAAGAACATTATGGTTTGAGTAGGGCTAGAAATGTTTTTATGGAGGTGAGATTGAACTGGACTTTTAGTTGTCACTAACCTCAGTATTCTAATATGCTAATGAGGGGATTGAACGAAAGGAGTTTGTTCTTTTCCAATCAAAGGATATAACTTTTAATGACTAGAAGCTAACCTGATTTTTTTTTTTGGTCCTCAACTTTAAATTTAAAAATTGGCCCATAAATAATTTAGTGTTTCTAATTTGAGGGAGAATATTCAAGGACCTTTTCTCTTAAGAAATTGAAGCTTATGAGCCTTCATAAACTAAAACCTCCTAATTCCTTTTCAAATGTAAGGATTTTTGTTAAAAGTGTAAATCATAATAGCTGACATTTGTATAGCTATTTAAAGTTTGAAAAGTGTTTTACACATACTTCATTTGAACCTCACAACAAGGTTAGGAGCCAGGGGAGTTGATACTCAGACATTACCATGTTGCAAATGAGGAAACTGAAATTCAAAGAAGTCAAATGACTTGTCTATAGTTCTAAATGTAAGACTTAGGAATCTCTCCTACTGTTCTTGTTGCAAATAAGGAGAGATGTGTGTTATGTGGTAACATGGCATAATTAGGTGGTTCTAACCTACTTAAATGGCAGAACCTCAAGAGTAGTCCTTAATGATTCACCTTCAGTTTGGAAAGAGGTTTACAAAGAGAAAAAATGAACAGTGGCCCTTCAGTTAATTCCCTTTACTATAAAAGGGGTACATGCTGGTTGTATATTCTTACTTGAAAGAAAGAAAGAAAGAGAGAGAGGGAGAAAGAAAGAAGGAAGAAAGGAAGGAAGGAAGGAAAAAAATCTAATGCAATCTGAGGGTGCATTGAGGTGACATAATGTTCAAGTCTAATAAGGGATGTTTTTCCTTTTGTTCTCTACTCTGGACATACTATATCTGGAATGTTGTATTCTGTTCTAGTACTATTATTTCAGGAAAAATATTGGTAAACTAGAGAGGAAGGTAGCCAGAGTGGTGATGAAGATCACTTTAAGAAACTGAGAATGCTTAGCTGGGAGAAGAGAGGACTGTAAGTATTTGAAGGATGTCATGTAAAAATGAGCTTAAACTTAAGTTTCCTTGGCCCTAGAGGACAGAAATAGAAGCAGTGGGTAAAAGTTATAGAGACCAATTTAGGTTTGGCTTAAGGCAGTGATGGGCAAACCATGGCCTGTGGGCCAGATGCAGCCCCCTGGAATGTTCTATCAGGCCAGGTGACATTATTCCTAATCTGATGAATACAATGAGTAGGATACAATACAATGAAACCGAAAGAGTTGCCTTAGAAACAGACTGACAGATGAGCATTCCCTTTTCCTTCTTTAAAAAGTTTGCCCATCTCTGGCTTGAGGGAAAGCTTTCTACTCTCCAAAATAGGAATTGATAAGTTTCCCTCACACTAAAGAGCTAGGAAAAGATGACTAATCATTTGTTGGGTATGCTAAGGAATTCTTTTTTTAGGTATGAGTTAGAATAGATATTCTGTGGTACCTTCCTTTTTTTAGGTATGAGTTAGAATAGATATTCTGTGGTACCTTCCTTTCCTGAAGTTGTATAATTCTGTGTTTCAATAACTTCTATCAATTGACCCTTAGTTCTCTGCTTCCCAAGGCCAAAAAGTCTTATAGCCTACCAAGACAATAACACTAAATATTTGAAGACTGCTATCATATTCTTCCCCTGCAATGTTTATTCTTCTCCATATTAAAACTTTTGCTTTTTGTTGGACATGTAGCTCATCAGTTTTATTTCCTAAATATATTACCCAGACTGGACCTGATATTCTAGATGTGGTCTCCTCTGGAACACTATTCAGTGAGATCACCCTTTCCGGACACTGTTTCTATTCATGTGGCCTACATTTGCCCTTTGGTTGTGAAATAGGTAACTAAATAAATACTGAGCCTAATAGGAGTTGCGGTAATGGAGGTAATGTTTAAATAAGTTAACTGCCTAACAAACAGGTAAATAGGGGAAACAGACCCACTAACCCAAATACAAGACACAGCCAGGAGTGAGTGTTAACAGGATAGGGAATGATAGTTAACTCCCTCCCCGACTGCCTCCTTAGACCATCCTGGGTTTCAGTTAAAACTTATGGTTTCTTTAGTTGGTGTTAGAGAAGGAAGCTCACGTGGAAATACAAAACACTAAACACTATTTAATGAAACAAGAGAAGGTGAGTGGGAGAGGTTTAACTGACTACTGAATAAGACCCAGCCAACTATCAGTTATATAACTATCAGGCTGGCTTGTTTCTCTTATCTTCAGCTCAAACAGGAGTCTGACTGAATCGGTGACTGGTAAGCCTATTGGAGATTAGTAGTTTTCTCACTACACTGGAGATACTGGTCCAGATGAATCCTTGATGACAGGAACAACTCTTGAACATCCAATAAATCCAAACTGAGAAGATTGACACGCTGTAACTGGTCCACCCAGATACAGGGTCTTGATCTCCCTCAGCCAAGGCACTTAGTTGATTCAAAGTAACTGGTATCCAAGAGAGGGCAGGATCACAGCTCACAAACTTCAATCGCACATAAGTTGCTTTTTAGCTATGTCTTTAAACAAAAGCTGGATGGCCAGTTTCTTAGCACATGGACTTGGTCAGATGTGTCATAGAGGGAGCTTCTTAATTATTAAGCATTTATTTTTCCTTTCCCATTTCCCCCTCACTCAAATAAGAAAAACAAAACCCTCATAAATATGCATAGTCAAGCAAAACAAATCCCCATATTATACATTTCCTAAAAAGTATATTCAACATATAAATATCAATTTTTGTCCAAAAGGTAGTGGCATTCTTCATCAGCAATCCTTCTTTTCTTTTTTTTTTTAAATTGTGGAGCTTAGTTTCCAACATTTTTGCTATGGACTGTGCTGATCTTCTCATTGAAGTTCCCAGTTGGCAGTTTACTTTTTAACTTGGTTTAAAATGTCTTGTCAAGTTCATTGTCAAATTTATCAACTGCTTCATCCTGGCATTAAATTTTGATCCACAAACTGCAATTTTTATTTCATGGCCTCCATAATAATATCACAGTGAAAACTGCTAAAGGCATAAAGTAGAAAGATGCTTTCAAAAGGTGTTCACCACTCGTGTGGAACCTGTCCATTTCAAAATCCAAATGTAAGAAGGATTTCCTAAAGAGCTGAGGTTCTACAGACACTACTATTGTTTTTTTTAATGTCATTTTATGTATTGCATCAAGGCTCAGAACATGACAGAATTTCCTTAGTGAGATTCATGACTATATAGATTCCACCTAACAGTTCATATATATGAAAAACCAAATGGGTAAGAAAGTATTTTTTTCCAGACTGACTTACAGTTGGATATTCAGTTTGATAAATTAGTACCTCCAGGGGAGGTTCTTAACTTTTTTTTTTCTGTTATGGACCCATTTGGCAGTCAGATGAAGCCTATGCACCCTGTCTCAGAATATTTTTTAATGCATAATAAAAAATTACAAAGGAAACTATTGCCATGATGGCGAACTTATGGCACATGTGCCAAAAAGAGCATGCAGAGCTCTTTCTGTGGGTATGCCTGCAATCTCCCATCACAGTTCCTTACTAGAAAGCTAGAGGGCCTCAGGGCAGAACTGTTCCCCTCCCCCTCCCATCTCAGGTAAGGGGGCTCACATGCTGTGTAAGGGCATGGCACAGAGAGCAGCTTGTGGAGTCTGGTGAGGTTGGAGAGGAGCTAGATTTGAGGGAAGCAAAAGCTCACAGCATGGCACAGAGCTTGAGGGGAATGGAGCTCTGGGGCCACTACCCTCCCCCTCTCCATGTGCCTTTCATCAGCAGCCCAGTGGGAGCACTTTCCTCCTCTGTGTGTGTGTGTGTATGTGTGTGTGTGTGGCAGGGGGGCACCATCTCTAAAGGATTCGCCATCCTTGCTATATTGCAACAGATATCAGAATATTAAATTTATGCACTCCAAGCTAAGATCCCCTGATAGCAAAACAGAAAATGAGTTATTGAATAAGAGTAAGAAAAATTATAGTTGGGATATTGTGCAGGGCTTTTTTTACTGATCCTAATCTATCCCTTTTCAAAAAACTCCTGAACAAAAAGTGCTTTTCAGTGATGGTATGTTATGCCATATCATGAGCACCAAAATCTTTGAATAATCAGTTGCAAGTGTAACATGAAGAGACATGCCATGAGTTCGAGTAACCTGTAGTATGTTTATGATGACCCACCTTTAAATTGTGTCATTAGCTTTTCTAGCTGTCGGATCACATTGTTGATTCATATTGAGGTTACAGATCTACTAATACTCATTTGTCTTTCAGACAAGCTGCTTGCTGTACCTCCCTGATCTTATACCTCTGAAGTCAAGTTCTTGAACCCAAGTGTAAGATTGTATTTGTTCAGTTAAAAATTTTTATTACTAGAATCTTAATAGATTCAATCCAACTTTTTAGCCTAAGGGTGGCTAAAAAAAGGGCCAAATCAAGCCTGCTGTCTTTTTTTTTTTTTTTTTTTTTTAATCCTTACCTTTAGCCTTAGTATCAATTCTAAGACAGAAGAGTAGCAAGGGCTAGGCAATTCGGATCAAGTGACTTGCCCAGGGTCACAGATAGGAAATGTCTGAGGCCAAATTTGAACTCAGGTCTTCCCAATTCTAGACCTAGCACCATATCCACTGTGCTATCTAGCTGCCCCATATTGCCTGTTTTTGTGCAACTGAGCTAAGCGTTTTAAAAGTACAATAAATCTTTATTTAAAAAAAGTGAAAAACATTCTTAACCAGGCAATTTAAAAATGGAGGCCTTATTTGACCCACTGTAGTTTGCTAAACTTGTTCTAACCATTTGAGGTTTATGTAAGATTTTGACTCTATCATCATCTCCCAACTTTATACCATCTACCAATTTAATAAACACACTATCTATACCTTTATCTTGAGTTCCTGTTAAAAAATATTAAACATGTCTGGGCTGATTGATCATAGATCTCTGAATAGGGTGTTCCACTGGAGGTCTTGTAAATTGATTTCAAACCATTGAAAACCATTCTCTTGGCTTGGCTATTTCAACCAGAGAGGAAAGAAACATTTATTAAGCACCTTTTATGTGTCAGGCACTGTGCTAAGTTTTTTTTACAAATATCCCATTCAGTTCTCACAGCAACCCTAGAGGTAGGTGGTATTATAATCCCCATTTTACATTTGAGGAAACTAAAGTGATGTTCTCAGGGTAACATAGCTAATAAGGGTCCGAGGCAGGATTGAGCTAAGAGTTCCTCAAGCCACCAGTTGGCACTAGCTCTAGATCCACCTAATTATATTATCATCTGTTCTAAATCTCTTCATATTTTCACAAGAATTATATGAGAGACCATCAAATGTCAAAACCATCCCTTTAATCTTGTGTTCTAGAAGTTTGCCAAGCATCACAGTCAAGCTTGCCAGCCTATAATTTGTAGGCCACATTCTCTTCCTGCCTTTGAAGGTTCTGAGAACATTTCCTCTTCTCCAGTCATGAAAACTTTCCTATTCTCTGCCTTTTATTTATCAAAGGCTACTTGACAGTAGTTTTCACAGTAGCTCAGCAGTCACAGCTGCCCATTCTTTCAGTCCTAAAGATATGGTTCATCTGGCTCGAATGAACTCATAAAGAGTGTCTAGATGCTATTTCCCAGCTTTTCTTGAGTTTAATGTCAAACTTCAAATAATTCCTTGTGATAATCTATGTGTGAAAATGATGGCTTATAATGACATGTCAAAAGTAATCCATCAGAAAGGAAAGAATTATGTATAGTCCTGATATAAAGGGACATATGCAAAAAAGCACTATGCAAAACTGAGTGATAAAAAATGAATGTTTATGGGAAAAATAGTCAAGATTATGATGCTCAAAAAAAGTTCGTTAGTGAAGCACAAAAAAAGGAGTCCAGTAAAAATGGAAGCATAGTTTTATACATGTTAAATGATTCAGAAATACACAAATACTAACAATAAATAGTGGCAGCAACATCAGTCTCTGAGCCCTAGGCTGACAAAAGCTCAGCCAAGTTGGAGAGGCTGCAAATCTGAGCCAGAAGCCATGACGGAAAGTGTGTATTTGGGTGGGGTTTAGATTAGCTCTCCTGCCCACAGTTCCTACTGCATCAAAAGATATACCTTAAATATGGCATTTTACTGTAATAAAGACCTGAAGTTTGCTTGTTGAAGTAGGCCTTGGAAGGATTGCAACTTGTGAGTTATTGCAAAGTGGCAAAGTTTTCTGCATTTTCACTGTTTCTCAAGGAAGAAATCATGAACAAGCAAACCAAGATTCACATTTTATTCTTTAACATATCAGTTGAGTTAGAACAAATTTGTGTTTTCTAAGCAAGCATTGCAGCAGAACTAAAAAAGATGTGCTTTGGATAACAAGGATGATAGACAATACATAGATTGCCCAATTTACAGATTAGAGATCCTTTAGCCACAAATTGCTGTCTTGGGGATAGTGGATCCAAGGTCCAGGTCTGATCTAAGATCAGCAATGGTTTAAGACATTTAGACCATAGAAATTGTAAGTGATCATTGATTCTGGTGTTGAATGATCTCTACATAAACAAGAGCTATAATAAATGCAATATGATTTTGCAGAAGATACAATTTTATGAATCTTAATTTACTCATCTGTAAAATTAGGAAATTGGACTAGATGACCTCTGAAACTCCAAATCAATAATCCTTATAAACAACATTACATTAATTCTGTATCAAAACCTTGGATTTATCTCTGATTCTTCTTTCCTTACTATCAGGTGTATGCTAAGGCGTGCTTAACAACCAGGTCTCCAGAATAAAAAAAAAAGTAAATTATCAGTATACTAATAAATGAGCTCTGATTTTTAGCATTTGTCACTTTCCAGATATATATACTTTCACTGAAAAATTAGCAGTCAGTTCTTGAGAATCAGATTTGAGCTGACCCTAGTATTTTCCTGCTGAACATCTACCTAATCGCCAAGTTTAATAAAATTTTCTTGTTCATTCAACAGGTATTAAGTGGTCTCAAGTGCTCACTATTAAGTATCTTCATTAGCTAAATACTATGTTGGGCACTGAGGATGATGATTAAGACCAAATGAAATAGTTCCTGCTCTTCAAGAGTTAACATTCTATTAAGATAAAATCTTGTACTCAGGTTGATAAATGCAAAATATATGCAAAGAAATGGTCAATCAGGTAGGAGTGGAGGTGGGGATAAGGATCTCTTCTGCATATTACTTCCATTCCAGTCATCATAACCCTGGATCATTGCCTTTTTTATTGACACTCAGACTCTTAACTGTAGTCTCCTAATTGATTTCCCCCATCCAATCTCTTTTCTCTCTAACCTGCCCTAAACATTTATATCAAATTAATATGACTGCAATAACCACTTTGACAAGTTTTGACAATTGGGGAATAGCTGAACAAATTGTGGTATGGGGCTGTAATGGAATACTATTGTGCCATAAGAAAAGACAAACAAGATGTGTTCAGAAAAACCTGGAAAGACATGAAGTGATGCAAAGCGAAGTGACCAGAACCAGAAGAACAGTGTATAGAATAACAGAACTCTTGTGTTGATCATCTGTGAAGGACTAAACTATTATCAGCCAAGCAGCTTTCCAAGATATCCACGTGGGACTCATAATGAAAAATGTTATTCACAGCTGAAGAAGGAACTGTTGGGAGTCTGATTGCATATCAAAGCAATGCCATCTTTCATTTTATTTCATTCTTGAGGGTTTTTTGTACTGCATGTGATGTTTATCTTCTATCATGGCATGAGCAATATGGAAATATGTATTTCAAAAAAGCATTTGGTATAACCTATATCAGACTATTTACTGCCTTGGGAAGGAAAGGAGGAGGGAGAAATGCTGAAGTCTAAAATGTCAGAAAATAATTGTCTGGGAACAGCTAGGTGGCTCAGTGGATTAAGAGCTATGCCTAGAGACGGGAGGTCCTGGATTCAAATATGGCCTCCTACACTTCTTAACTATGTGACCCTGGACAAGTCACTTAACCCTTACTGTCTAGTCCTTATCATTCTTCTGCCTTAGAACTAATATACAGTATTGATTCTAAGATGGAAGAAACAGGTTTAAAAAAATTATCAAAAATTTTTTCTATGTGTAATTGAAAAAAAAATTAATAATTAAAAAAAGGAGAGGGAGGGAATAGCTCAGAATGATTTTTGTTTGTTTTTAAAGAATGCCATTGTCATTGGCCTTAATGGATTCATCATCACCAAACTCTTTGGTTTCATCTGTACCCCTGATATAGAGATGCTCGCAATGCAGCCTGGCATGCAAAATACAGAGGAAATTGCCCAGAACCAAATTGCAACCCCACCTCTACTTGCCTGAAGATCTTTTTCTTTAATTTTTTTTGTGGCTTGTTATTCTGGTCTCCCCTAGCTTTCTATTCCTTCTTCAAGGACAATGAACTATATTGTGGTAACAAAATGGGGCAGGTGCTAAACACCTTTGCACCAGCAAAGAAACATTGCTTATCTGGTTCCAACTACTAATTGTTGGCCATTCCACTGAGGCTAGCAAACTAATCCTACTGTTATTAGTTGATAGTTGCTGCTTTCAAAAGAATTTAAGAATAAGCAAGAGATAGAGAACATTACAAAATGTAAAATGAATAATTTTTATTATATTAAGTTAAAAAGTTTCTGTACAAACAAAACCAATGCAACCAAAGTTAGAAAGGAAGCAACAAATTCGGGAAAATTTATAACAAAAACCTCTGACGAAGGTCTAATTTCTCAAATTTATAAGAAGCTAAGTCAATTGTACAAAAAAATGAAGCCATTCCCCAATTGACAAATGGTCAAGTGACATGAATAGGCAGTCTTCAGATAAATCAAAACTATCAATAAGCACATGAAAAAGTGTTCTAAATCTCTCATAATTCAAGAAATGCAAATCAAAACAATACTGAAGTACCACCTCACACCTAGCAGATTGGCCAATATGACAGTAAAGGAAAACAAACGTTGGAGGGGATGTGGCAAAATTGGGACACTACTGCACTTCTAGTGGAATGAATTAATCCAACCATTCTGGAAGGCAATTTGGAAGTATGCAGAAAGGGCTTTAAAAGAATGCATACTCTTTGATCCAGCAATACCACTACTGGGTTTGTATCCCAAAGAGATAATAATGAGAGATGTTTGTACAAAAATATTCATAGTTGTACTCTGGAGTGGCAAAGAATTGGAAAATGAGGGGATGTCCTTTGTTGGAGAATGGCTGAACAAATTGTGGTGTCTGAGAGTGATGGAATACTTTTGTGATGTAATGAGTGATGAATTGAGAATTTCTATATGAGCTGGAAAGACCTCCAAGAACTGATGCAGAATGAAATGGGCAGAGCCAAGAAAACATTGTACACTGAAAGCGCTACTAGTAGCAATACAGTGATCCAGGACATTACTGAAGAACTTATGAGAAAGAATGCTATCCACATTGAGAAAAATATGGGAGTAGAAAAGCAAAAGAAAAACCTATGACTCATCCCTTATCACTTGTTTATATGGATATATGATTTGGGGTTTTGGCTATGGTAAAAATGAATAATGTGGAAACAGGTATTTGTACAACCCAGTGGAATTGCTTTTTGGCTCTGGGAGGAGGGAGGGAAGAGAGGAGGAAAGAAAACATATCATGGAAACATGGGAAAATATCTTAAAAAAAATCTGAATTGGACGGTAAATATCATCTCATCCAACCCATCATTGTCAAAAGATGAAAGCCAAGGGTCAGAGAAAATAAATGATTTATTCAAAGCCATCAAATTAATAATTGGAAGAGTAAAAATCAGAAGTCAGAATTCCTGAATCTTAACCTAGTAACTGCATCATATCAACCAAGATCATAAATTCTTCAGGTAATTTTTCTTAATCCTTTCCACTATCAAGGTGCTATCATTAAGAAGTCCTTAAAATGAGTTGTGAGCAAAAGTAGAGCAAGAAGAGCTTAAGGCATCATGTTATTTTAAAACTTCTGTTGATGTCCTTTGCTTTCTATACCAAATTCCTAATATTCCATAATGTCTCCTTCCTGCCACCGGATCCTCACATGTAGCAAATGAAAAACAATAAAGCAAGCAAAACTTTCGTTAAAAAAAGTTGCTGCTTTCAATTGCCCTGCCAGTTATTAATGTAACAGTAATTGTGCTACTTCCCATGTTCTAAAACATTCCCTATTGTTTATTAAAAACACACACACACACACACACACACACACACACACACACACACACACACACACACCCCCCACAGTTTAACAGGGCACAAGGGCAGAGTGAAAGTCTGCTTTCAAAGAGTTTATATTAGCATAGGCCAGGAAGGGAAGAAGGGGACAAGTATTTATTAAACCATTCTAGGCCTTGTGCTAAATCCACACAGCTCTTCTGCCTTGGAACCAATAGATATTATTGATTCCAAGATGGAAGGTAAGAGTTTAAAAAAAAAAAAAGAATATAATTTCTTTGAAGATAGAGACTGGCTTTCTGTTTGCTTGAATTTCTATTCCCGGTGTTGAGTACAGTATATTTGGTAAGTGGTTAATAAATGCCAACTGACTGACAACAGGATGGATAGTAATGTAGAAGGAAACTGGAAAGAGGTTGGAACTGAGTTGTTCAGGATTTTAAAAATCACTGTGTTGAGGCATGGTGGATAGAGCACCAGACCTGAAGTCAGGAGGACCTGGGTTCAAATGTGACCTCAGACACTTCTTAGCTGTATGATCCTAGACTAGTCACTTAACCCTATTTGCCTAGCTCTTACCCTTCTGTCTTGGGATTCTTACTAAGACAGAAAAAAAGAGGATTTTAAATAAATAAATAGAATAAAAATCACAATGTTTTAAGGATTTTTGCAAAGAGAGAGAACACTCTATTGGAGATCATTAAAGGCTTCTCAAGTGGCAGTTCAGATTAGTTTGACTTGAAATAGGGTCAGGGAGATTAGGACACCTAGGTGGTGCAGTGGATAGAGTCAGGAAGATTCATCTTCCTGAATTTAAATTTGGCCTCAGACACTTCCTAGTTGTGTGATCCTTAACACTGACTCAATTTCTTCATCTATAAAATGAGCTGGAGAAGGAAACGGCAAACTGCTCCAATATCTTTGCAAGAAAACCCTGAATGAGATCACAAAGTGTCAGACATGACT
The DNA here is from genome assembly GCF_016433145.1 of Gracilinanus agilis. Classification (NCBI taxonomy): domain Eukaryota; kingdom Metazoa; phylum Chordata; class Mammalia; order Didelphimorphia; family Didelphidae; genus Gracilinanus; species Gracilinanus agilis. The sequence continues at coordinate 634,572,136 of NC_058130.1, read as the reverse complement.
GAAGAACAAGATTAGGAATTTGAAAAGGCCTGGATGAGAAGAAAGTGCTTTCTGGGCAGCTAATATGAAGGCAGATAGGACATGTTGAAACCATAATATGGAGTATATGAAAAGAAATGTAAGAAGTCTGGAGGCAGGGTTACTAATCTAGAAGTTATAGTGAATGATGATAGGGTCCTAAAGTACAGTAATAGCAATAGAGTGGAGGGAGAGAAGGGGACAATATTGTGGAGGAAGTAGAAACAAGACCCCGCAATTATTTGTATGTAATTTTACTTTTGTTCATTTTCAGGTTTTTTTCCCTGAAAATACTAGATTTTATTCACACCTCAGTGGTAAACAATAACCTTAATAAGATGACTAAGTTTCTTTGTAGATCACTATATTACATGAAAATACAAAAATCTATAAATAAGCAGACAGTTACGAACATTAGATATGGTCTTACTAGAATCAATTTTATATTTTCTAAGGTTTCCATTGTTGTACATCAACTACTATGGAAGTAAAAGTAAAACTCTGCAGTACACTCTCTTTAAATAGACAGACCTATGGTCTGGGGGGTGGAGGTGGGAGTCGTTGGTCCTTAGTTTACTCTCAAGGTTTTGAGGAAGACTCTTTCACTCCTGAAAGGTGCATAGAATGGACCCTGAGCTCAGTTACATTATCTTCCTCAGCAGATGGAATGTGCCGGCTTTATCTGTCCTTAATAAAATATTTCAGTTGGACAGAATCGGAAAACCTTACAGAGCTTTTAGAACTAAGTTGTTCCTAAGGTTTCTCAGGTTCAGCTCTTATCCCAATCTAGAAATCATGGTTAAAGGCACTAATCCCTTCCACATTGCTGGGGTTAGGGGTACAGTACCCCTGAGATCTGGAAAAATCAATATAGAATTTTTGGCTCTCCCTTTGTACCAGAGAAATCTGAATTTTTTTCCTTTATGGGGTATTTTTAGTATTTTATTGCAAATTTTGGGTCAAGTATGCATTTCTGAATTTCTTAACTTTTTCTGTGTTGTCTGCTGCTTCCACAAAACTCCCCTTAAATTCCCATTTAATTGCTTTTGCCAACTTGCAATATATGAAACCAGAATGAGGAAAATCATGATATGGAAGGGATTTTCTTCTAAGGTGGTTTTGCTGGGGGCAACTGAGTAGCTCAGTGGATTGAGAACCAGGCCCAGAGACAAGAGGTCCTTGGTTCAAATATGGCCTTAGACACTTCCCAGCTGTGTGACCCTGGGCAAGTCACTTGACACCCCCCCCCCCCCCATTAGCCTAGCCTTTACCACTCTTCTGCCTTGGAACCAATACTCAATATTGATTCTAAGATGGAAGGTAAGGTGTTTTTTTTTAAATAAAAAATAAAGTGGTCTTGCCTAGCTCAAAAGTATTTACAGGATTTCCCCCTCCCCATTCTTTGCTTAAATGCATTAATCAGTTAATTTTTCTTATTCTGATCTTCTACCTAGTCCACACTTAGAATCTGATATTACGTAGCATATAAAAGGGAATGAGAGAGAGAATTAAAATGACTTTAAGATTGCAAAACTGAGTTACGAGAAGGATGATGGTACCCCTTGTTAGAAATAGGGATCACCAAGATGGGAAAAATTTAGGGAAGAAGATGACATGATGAAGTTTTTAGATATGTTGAGTTTGAGGTGCCAGTGGGACAAGTCAGATAAAGATGTCAAGCAAGCAGTTGGTGGTGTGGGGCAAAGTTCTTTGATAGAATGAAAAGAGTGATACCTGTAGAGCCAGAAGATTTGGTTTCAAATTCTGGCTTGACTCTTATTATCTCTGTAAGCTTGGACAAATCACTTAATCTCTGTGTGTCTCTGTTTCCTCATCTATAACATGAAATAGTTGCAGCAGATGACCTCTAAGGTCTCTTCCAGTTCTTTTTTGATGCTGATGCTGATATGCTAGTACTGATATAGATTTGGCATCTTCTGTGTAGAGGTGGCTATTTAACAGCTGGGGGGGGGGAGATGTTATCTTTTTTTTTAACCTTTACCTTCTATTTTAGAATCAGTACTGTATATGACTTGCCCAGAGTCACACAGCTAGAAAGTATCTGAGGCCAGATTTGAACCCAGAATCTCCTGACTTCTGGCCTGGCTCTCAAACCTCTGAGTTACCTAGCTGCCCCTGGAAGATGTTATCTTTTAAAGAGGCAATTTAAAAATAGAAGGGAGCCTAGTAGTAGCACTAGGGGGGACAATTTTTTTTCTTTTTTCTTTAGAATTTTTTTCCATGGTTACATGATTCATAATCCTCCCCACTCTCACTCTCTTCTCCCCCCTCCCAAAGCCAACAAGTAGTTCCACTGGGTTATATATGTATCATTGTTCCATGTTATTCATATTTGTTTAGAGCGATTCTTTAATATCAAAACTCTAATTACATTCCTAACGCACTATATGATTGATCATATATTTTTCTTCTTCGTTTCTGCTCCCACAGTACTTTCTCTGGACATGGATAGTGTTCTTTCTTATAAGTTCCTCTGGATTGTTCTGGATCATTGCATTGCTGCTAGTACAGAAGTCCATTACATTCGATTTTACCACAGTATATCAGTCTCTGTGTACAATGTTCTTCTGGCTCTGCTCCTTTCACTCTGCATCAATTCCTGGAAGTCATTCCAGTTCACATGGAACTCCTCCAGTTTATTATTCCTTTCAGGAATAAAGATGGAATACAATAGTATTCCATCACCAACAGATACTACAATTTGTTCAGCCATTCCCCAATTGACAGGCATACCCTCATTTTCCAATTTTTTTGCCACCACAAAGAGCGCAGCTATAAATATTTTTGTACAAGTCTTTTTCCTTGGGGGGGGGGACATTTATACTTCAAAATAGAGTATGATGACAACCCAGCAAAGGAAACTTAAGAAGTAGTCAGAGAGGAAAGAAAGAAAAAAAACATGAAGAAGCAGTTTTAGAAATCAAGGGAGGAAAGTTTGTATTAGAGATCATCTAGTCTAGCCCCTTTGTTTTGCATGTGAGAAAACTAAGGCATGTAGAATTTAAATGATTTAATTTTTTATTAATATAATTTATTTTCAGGTATCTCACTCCCTCCTTACCCTCCCAAGACCACAGAAGGCATCATCAGGCAAACAGATATGTAGATATAGATATAGATATAGATATAGATATATGGATTTTGTTTCATGTTTCCACTTATCAGTTTCTTTTCTGGAGGCAAACATTTACAAGTTACTGTTCAAATATTAAATCTGTAGATTATATAATGTTCTCTTGGTTCTATTCATTTCACTCTTTATTATCTCACATAGCTTTTTCCAAGTTTTAAAAAAATCAACTTGCTCATTGTTTTTTATGGACCAGTAATATTCCACCATAATCACATAACACAATTTATTTAGCCATTTCCCAGTTGATGGAGATCCCCTTGATTTCCAGTTCTTTGTCACCACAAAGAGAGCTGCTATAAATATTTTGGAACCTACAGATTCTTTTTGAATTGAATTATTTATCTAAAGTGACATGGATTGTTGGAGGCAAAACATGGGCCCAAATCTAGGGATGTTGAGTTTTAGTTCTCTTGACGTTTTTTTTCTGTCTTTATTATTTTGCTTTCCTATTCCCCTTGCTTTGTTGTATGTCTCTTATGGCACTTACTCTACATTCAGTTATTTGTTTACATCTCACATCTTCTCTTTCAGACTATAAATAATATTGTCAAGGTCAGGAATCATTCTTATTCACACTCCCCTGGCTCTATCAAGTAGACATAGAAAGGGTTTTTTTGGCACTATTACTTTAACAAGCCTACTGTCCCCCAAATCTTTTAGGAGCCAGGACTCCTAGAATCTTTTAGGTCTTAGGAATAGAGCATTGGCAACATTAAACTTCACCCAATAAAAACATTTTACATTTGTATAGCCCCCAAAAAGTCACAGAACATCATATTTGAAAGGAATACCTGGTAAGAGGTCACTCAGCCTCTTTTGGAAGGCATCCAAATATCTCCATGTCTGCATTATTTCAGTGTTAAAGATCTGAAAACAGCCCAAATATCCCCAAATTGCTGCATGATTAAATAAACCTTAACTATCCTAATGCCAACTAGATATGCTAATGTTTATTACTAATAATTAATTCTACTAATGCTAAATATATTCTCAGATATATAATAACAATTCTCCATGCTAAGATACCATTAAACTGATTAAATACAAATACTCTAAGTCAAGTCAAGAGAGCAAGTATGTTATTAAGGACCTACTACGTGCCAGCTCTGTGCAAAGGGTTGGGAATATAAAGGCAAAAAGTATCCCTGCTCACCAGGAGTCATAGTCTAAAGAGAGAAGACAACATATAAACAACTACGTGCAAACAAGATATATAGGAAAAAATGGAGATAATCCCAAAGGGAAGGCTCTAGCATCTAGGGGAGCTGAGAGAGGCTTCTTGCAGAAGGTGAGATTTTAATTGGGACTTGAAGGAAGTTAAGGAATCCAGTGAAAAATGCATGGTGTCATTAAAAGAGATGGTGTGTCCTGTTTAAAGAACAGCAAGGAGGCCAGAATCGCTGGATCACAGAATCTGTTGGCATACGGCATAAGAGGACTATAAAGGCAGAAAAGAAGGGGTCAGGTTATAAAGGCCTTTAAAGGCCAAACAAAATTTTGTATTTGATCGTGCAGATAATAGGGAGCCAGTGGAATCTATTGATGATTGTTCTGGTAGCTAAATGGAAGACAGACTTGAATAGAGAGAGACTTGGGGCAGGGTGGCCAACCAGAAGCTATTGCAACTGTCCAGGTATGAGGTGATGTGGGCTTGTACTAGGGAGATGGTAGCAATGTCAGAGAAGAGAAGGGGGCATATTCGAGAATGCTATGGAAGCAGAATAAATAAGACTTAGCAATTTATTGAATATTAGGTAAGAATAAAGAACTGAAGATGACACCTTGGTTGCGGACCTTGTGCCCTCAATAGTAATAGAAACAGCTGGTGGAACAATGGATAAAGGGATGAGCCTGGAGTTAGGAAGACCTGAATAACCAAACTGACCTCAGACACTTCCTATCCATGTGAACCCTGGACAAGTCACTTAAAACTTAAATCTACATCCGTTTCCTCAACTGTAAAATGAGCATAACAATAGCACCTACTTCATAGGACTGTTGCATGGATCAAATGAGTTAGTATTTTTAAATTTTAAATTTTAAAATGTTTAGCACTTTGTCTGGCACATAGTAGGTGCTTAATAAATTCTTGCTGCCCTCTTCCTTCCCTAAATGCTTTTTGAATTGAATGCAGACATCCTTGAACAGGTAGTCTTTTTTCCCTTTATAATAACACTCTGAGGATAAATTACCAGCAGTGGGATTGTTGGGTAAAGACATTGGTTGTTTTGTTTTTTTTTTAAATTCCAAATCAGAGTTGAAAATAAAGGATAAGTGAGTCACATTCGGGAAGGATGCTCCATCCCCCCGGAACATTGTGCCTTTACCAGAATATGGTACTTTATATGGCCAGCAGGTGGTGATGCAACACAACTTTAGAATGACTACAAGGCAGCCCCACTCAAGCCCTGACCATCTGATACCCTGCTAAATCTCTCCTCCTTCATTTTTCAGGATGACAACACCTTAGAGGTTTATGACCACCAGGAGAATTTACTACTAAGTCATATACTGATGTAATGAAATCTAATATATGCTCTGTAATGAATTATGAGATGTTATTTAGTTTCAGGATTTTATTACTTCAATCAGTTATGACCATATTTCCTTTTATATGATTGCTCACTCTTTAAACATACCAGATGACTGTATAAGGAACACCTAATAAAGTCTGTAGATGTTAAAATATAAATGTTTTAATTTATTTGCCATAAATTTGTTTTAATTCTCGTTATACTGGCTTTCGTATTAAAAACCATAGCATGTCCATTTCAGAGGTCTCAGGATGGTGTTGCTGAATTATATTTTGCTGGGAAATGTTGTTACATGAATAAACATCTGGGCAGAGCAAGAAGCAATGGATCATCCTGCTGGACAGAGCTTGTAACATGGAGAGCAGACAATCTCTAAATAGCCGAGGGACTGTGTTCTGCATCAAAGATGGTAAAATCATCGCTTTGGGCTTCTCTTCAAACTGCCTGCCAAAAGGACACTTTCCATTATTTCTGAAGTCTTACACTTTGGTTTAGAAATTAAACTGCCCAAGTTCATGGTGGCAGAAATGTGCCTAGGATAGTAGGGTCATAAATTTGAAGCAGGAAAAGAACATAAAGGTCTTCTTGGCTAGTCTCCTTATTTTACATTTGAAGGAACTGAGGCACAGAGAATTTTAAGGACTCACCCAAAGTCATAGAGGGTAAAAGTGTCAGAGGCAGGATTGGATCTGTTCCCTTGGATTCCAAATCCAGCATTCTTTCCTTTGTAGTAGGAATTGTTTATGGGAAAAGGACCTGGACGTTTTAGGGAACCCTAAGCATAACGTGAACTGGGACCTTGGATTGAAGGGTTCAGAAAGAGAGATTATAGTTCTGTGATTTCAGCGCTGGTCAGACCACATCAAAGGGGCTCCTTTGAGTTCTGTGAGAGACATTATAAGAAGGACATTAGCATCTTACTCAGAAGAGGCAACCTGCCTATTGAGGGGATTAGAACCCGTGCTGTATGATTTTGCTTGGTGGAAGGAAACTGAGAATGTTAAGCCTGGAGAAGAAAACATCCAAAAGAAACGACAGCTGTTGGTAAGTGTTTGAAGGTTTGTCACATGGGAGAGGGTTTAGATTTGTTTATCTTGGCTCCAGATGACAGAGCACCTAGGTGGCCCAGTGGATAGCGTACCAGGCCTGGAGTCAGGAACACTTACCTTCCCGAGTTCAAATCTGACCTCAGACACTTGCTATCTGAGTGTCCCCGAAGCAAGACACTTCACCGTATTTGTTCCTCACTGTAAAATGAATCGGAGAACGAAATGACAAACCTCCCCAGGATCTATGTCAAGAAAACTCCAAATGAGATCATGAAGAGGCAGACAAGACTGAAAGAACTGAAGGAAAATCAACAAGACACCAAATAGCTTAATAGTTAAAACAAGAGCTGGCCCAGAGAAAGGAGATTTGGGTTCAAGAAGCTTCAGAATTTAACTAGTTTCCAGGTCATGGACAAGCCAGTTAACATCTTTGACCCTCAGTTTCCTAATCTGTACAATGAGGATAATAATACTGGCTTGGCATTCTTTATGGGATTGTTCTGAGGAAAATGCTTTATAATTTTATAATGCCTTGTGCACTTTAGTTGTTTTTAATCCTATTGATTTTAATTATAACTAGCATCAGTGAGTGGGAGGTATTTGTTCAGTCTTTGTGTACTTTAGTTGTTATTAATTCTAATGATTTTAATTATAACTAGCATCAGTGAGTGGGAGCTATTTGTTCAGGTGTTTTCTGTTATGTCTGACTCTGTGACTCTTTAGGGGTTTTCTCAGCAAAGATAATGGAGTGGCTTGCCATTTCCTTTTCCAACTCTTTTTACAAATGAGGAAATTGAGGCAAACAGGGGTCAGTGACTTGCCTAGTGTTAAATAGTCAATAGTATGTCTAAGACCAGATTTGAACTCATGAAGATGAGTCTTCCTAATTCCAAGCCCAGCACTCTACTCACTGTGCCATTGAGATGCTCTAGTTTGTACAAACAAAAACAATGTAGTCAAAATCAGAAGGGAAACAACAAATTGGGAAAAAAATCTTTATAACAAAAAACTCTGACAGGGGTCTAATTACTCAAATCTACAAGGAGTTAAACCAATTGTATAAAAAATGAAGCCATTCCCCAATTGATAAATGGGTAAGAGATATGAATAGGCAATTTTCAGATAAAGAAATCAAAAGTATCAATAAGTACATGAGAAAGTGTTCTAAATCTCTAATAATTAGAGAAATGTAATTCAAAACAACTCTGAGGTATCACCTCATACCTAGCAGACTAGCTAAAATGAAAGAAGGGGAATGAATACTGGAGGGGATGTGGCAAAACTGGGACATTAAGGATATTGCTAGTGGAGTTGTGAACTGATCCAACCATTCTGGATGGCAATTTGGAACTATGCTCAAAGGGCTATAAAAGAATGCCTGCCCTTTGATCCAGCCATACCATTATTGGGTTTGTACTCCACAGAGATCACAGATAAACAGACTTGTACGAAAATATTTATAGCTGCGCTTTTTGTGGTGGCAAAAAACTGGAAAAGGAGGGTATGCCCTTCAACTGGGGAATGGCTGAACAAATTTTGGTACATGCTGGTGATGGAATACGATTGTGCTCAAAGGAATAATAAACTGGAGGAATTCCATGTGAACTGGAAAGACCACCAGGAATTGATGCAGAGAGAAAGGAGCAGAGCCAGAAGAACATTGTACACAGAGACTAGATACACTGTGGTAGAATCGAATGTAATGGACTTCTGTACTAGCAGCAATGCAATGACCCAGGACAATTCTGAGAAATTTATGGATTTATGATGCAGAGTGAAAGGAGCAGAGCCAGCAGAACATTGTACACAGAGACCAATACACTGTGGCAAAATAGAATGTAATGGACTTCTGTACTAGCAGCAATGCAATGACCCAGGACAATTCTGAGGGACTTATGATAAAGAACGCTACCCACAGTCAGAGGAAGAACTACAGGAGTGGAAACAGAAGAAAAACAACTGCTTGAACACATGGGTTAAGGCGGACATGATTGAGGACGTAGACTCGAAACTACCACACCAATGCAGCTATCAACAATTTGGATCTAGAGTTAGGAAGACTTGAGTTCAAATCTAGCCTCCAACACTTGTGTATGATTCTGGGCAAGTCATTTGACCACTGTTTAAGTTTATCCATCTCTAAAATGACAGTACTAATAATAACATTTATTGCCAAGGATTGCTGTGAAGATAAAATGAGATCATATTTTGAAAAGCACCTCGTAGACCTTAAAGCATTGTAGAAATGATAGCTTTTATATTAACTTTACAAAAAGTATTATTCAATTTTAAAAAACCCAACATGTAGGGGGAAGTTAAGTAGCTCAGTGGATTGAGAGCCATGTCTATAGATGGGAGGTCCTGGGTTCAAATTTGATCTTAGATACTTCCTAGTTGTGTGACCCTGGGCAAGTCACTTAATCCCAATTGCCTAGCCCTTACCACTCTTCTGCCTTGGAACCAATACACAGTATGGAAGGTAAGAGTTTTAAAAAATTGGCATGATATTCGATTAAAATAGATACTATTTCTGGTTCTTTCAACTATTATTTACTCTATGCACTAACTTTTTGTGGACAGATACATTTTTTGAATCAGAAAAAATGCTGCTGAAGGCCACTTGCGCAAGGTCAAAAATCAGCGCAGTCCTACAAAGGGAAGAGCAAACTCAAACTCAATTTCATTTTGTTTTACAGAGAAAATAAACATAAACCATTCTACTCATCTAGTTTTAAAACTAAGAACAAGATTCTATCCAACAAATATAAAAACAATACAAAATATATGTTATTTCTTTATTTTAGACAATTAAGAAAAATAGTGAAAGATCAGAAGCCAAGAAGCTATGAAAAATCAGAGGATACAGAGATGTGTGATCAGATGGATGCAAAGACACAGATATGCAGAGAGTGTCAGGGACAGCAGGATATGGCTAGGGGCAGTGGATATTTGGTTGAGAGCATCAGAATAACTTGTCACTGATACCAGTTGAGTTCAGACCTTTATTACCTCTTACTTAGATTATTGCAACAACTTCCTAATTGACCTCCCTATCTGAAATCTCTCCTTATTCCAGTCTATCTACTCTTGTGGCTCAGTATCACCAAAAGAATAAAGCAAAAGTCCTCTGTTTTGCTTTTAAAACTGTTTACTTCCTGGCCCCAATCTCCTTTTTCAAATTATCTTCCCATACCCTGCACTGAAGCCAAACTGGCCTCTTTGCTTCTAACGCAAGGCATTCCATCTCTTACCACTATGCCCTTGGATCGACTGTCATGGAACACACTTGCTTTTTACCTTCTGCTATAAAGAATCCCTCTCTTCCTCCAATACAAAGCTCAAGCATAACCTTCTACATAAAACTTCCCTGAGTCTCAAACTATTATTGCTTCCCTCCTTAACTACAAATGGGCAGCTATGGGGAAGAGTGAATAGAATGCTGAGCCTGGAGTCTGGAGGATCTGAGTTCAATCTGGACTCAGACACTTTTCTTATTGTGTGACCCTGGATAAGTCAATTAACTCTGTTTGCCTCAGTTTCCTCATCTGTAAAATGAGCTGGAGAAGAAAATGTCAAGTCACTCTAATATTTTTGCCCCCCCCCAATTAAAAACCCAAGAACAAAACCCAAACAAGATCATGAAGTGTCATGGTTATAAAATTATTTTTAAAATTAAAATTTTTTTAAATTATACTAAGATTTTGGGGACATTCTATTTATTCGGTGTCTATTTACATACATATGTGTATGCATGCACTTGTTTTTATATTAGAAGGTAAATTCCTTGTGAATATGGACTGTTTGATTCTTTGTATTTGTATCCCCAGAACTTTGCACAGTGCCCAATACATAATAAGTATCTAATAAAAGTTTATTGCTAAATTGATTGACCTTTGGAATTCTGCTGACTTCTCCAGACTTTTAATAGCCATTTTGTAGTGACTATGTCGTTTTTATTTCTAAAGTTCAAAAACTATTTTTAAAATTAAAACTCTATTTTCCTAAGGAATTCTAAAGGCTTGGCTCATGTGCAAAGGAACGAGCAAGCTTTTAGAAATCAGTTTATTTTTAAAAATAACCCTTACTTTATGTCCTAGTTAACAAGTCTAGGGCAGAAGGGCAGAAGGGTTAGGCAAACAGGGTTAAGTGACTTGCCCAGGGTCACACAACTAGGAAGTGTCTGAGGCCAGATTTAAATCCAGGTCTTTCCTGTTTTTCTATCCACTGTGCCACCTAGCTGCCCCCAAATCAATTTGCTTTGAAAAGATATCATTTGGCTTCATATAAATGTACCCGTGTTTTAGGAGTACATAACACTCAAGCTATCTCTTCTTATGTAAAATTAACCAATTAATTAACTAAAATTAAAATTCTTTTGTAAAAATTAACTTGCAATTTTACTGGAATCCTGAGAGGCAAAGTCTTAATTAATTTATCAACAGCTCTTTGGAGGTAAGAGAGGGAGAGGGAGAAGAAGACTTTAGGAATAAACCCTCTGGGTTTTAAAAATGGGTGCACTTTTGTAATAAAGTACTCTAGAAATTCAGACATTCATGTATTATTTTTCATATTTTTTCTAATGATTAACTTTAATTTCCTAGCATGGAAAAATGAGGAATTTCATAGAATCAGGAGTGGAGAGGTTTTGATCTAGAGTCTAAAGCTCTGTGTGAGGAAACTGTGAGACTCTTGTACTCTGTCCTAATCAGACCACACCTTCTACACCATGATTCCCTTTTTTCCAGGCTAGGAAATAAATGTTGTGTTTAGTTTTGTTCCACATTCTGGGAAAGACATTGACAAAATTGATTAAAATGGAGTATGTCCAGAGGAGGAAAGTCATAATTGTATGTTAACTGGAGACTGGTAGATGTGGATCATTGGAAGGAACTGAGTATGTTTAGCCTGAAGAGGAAAAAACTTAAGGAATACTTACAGATAAGATAATAACCCACCAAATGCTGTAGGGCTGCACATGTCCTCTGGGCTTATAATAGCACCCACCTCTGCAGCCCTGTGCTGGAGTTGCATTGTTCATGCTAGATGTTTCCATGGTCTCGTGATTACTGAACATCTCTCTGCTACCATCAACTGAGCTTCAGCCATTCTGGGATCTCTGCTCCTATCTTCTAAAGGGTACTGACTAGAAAGCCTCTATTTTGTTATGGATATTTTTTTTTCTTTGCCAGTTCCTCATATAACTGCTGTACTCTACCTCACCATTTGAAATGTCCCTTTTATTTTAATTTCTGCCCTTAAAAGAAATGCTAAATAATGGAGGAGACCCTGTTTGAGATTGAATACTTTTATTGCTTCTTGTGCACTGAAACTGCCAATTGTATACTAAAACTCTCATTTTTGGGAGCTTTCCTTTCTAATCTGGGAAGCCTCCTATATTAAACACTACAATTAAGTGTAGTATACTATAATCCTTTGTGTCTCTTGATTGGATTAAATGTTTCCATTGAAGTATATTAAGTCTGCTTCTAATTTCTTAGCTTGTTAAAAGTTCAACCATTTTCTTCATCTTCCTAACTTTTGTGAGAAGCTATATGCAGTTTGAGGCACTCTGTGATTTAGTACTTGCTTAAAATTAGAACTCATCTGTTTTCACTTTTGTGTTTATTTTTATCAGTTTGTCAGACGACTTTCGAGTTCAAACAAGGTGTTTCGGCAAAGACTGTGGCAAATAATGATAAGAAAAGTTTCTTCTTATCTCCATGCATACATGAGGTACATTCTTCCACACCAATAATAGGAGAGGATGCAAGGAACATGTAACCAGGGAACATACTCAGAGGGTAATCACATAAGGAACACAGGTAGGCACACACCTAGCAAACAAGCAAGAATGCATATATGTTCACTAAAATTCATGCCTCTGGTGCTATAGGACTGTTAATATCTTCTGGTAGTTTCATTTTTTAAAATTAAAGTTTATTCTTCTTCTTTAAGTAAATATCTATCTTCTCTCCTTCCCTCAAATTGAGAAAAGAAGAAAAAAATAAAATCTTGGTTATCGAAATATTTGTCAAGTAAAACAAATTTTCACATTATCTATATCCAAAAATGTTTTATTTTGTACTGAGTCCTCTACCTATCAGGAGGCAAATAGCATATTTTATTATACATTTGGAGGTGCATTATGTGTCCGTGTGTGTGATTACAAATGTGGAGCTCCCTGTACTTCTTCCTGCTACTCCTCCATCTTGGCTACACCTCTCCTCAATTTGATAATTTCATCTTCATGCTCTCTGCTGAATACTATGGATCTTTTCTCTCCTGGATATATCATATCTTTGCTTGATGTTATGTCTTCATTGGGTATCACATTGCTCTTTCTGGTAGTCTCTTTTGATTTTATGGACACCAAGCTTTTCCATGCTACCACTGAATTTTTTTAGAGACACCTATTGGATCTCTGCTCCCATTTGATAAAGTATGTTTCCTTTGATTTTTCAGGATTTCTATTTTTGTGTTTAATTGGGGATTTTATGAAATGTGGTTACTAGAAAGCCTCTTCCTGACAAGTTCAGACAATCCACTATCACCAACAAATGAAGGCCTAATTTGGAGTCAGAGGATTTGAGTTCAAATCCTGTCACTGTACTTTCTGGTGTGATTTTTGGGTAAGATGCTTAATCTCTCAGGGTACTAGGCTCTAAGCACTTTAGGCTAAGATTAAGCCTATTCTAAGTCAGAATCATGTGGATAACCTCATTCACTATCTGTAGAGAATCCTTCTTCCACTTGGACTTGGTTTTAAAAATACTTCATGATGGTTGACAGATACTCTTGATAAGCATTTGTTTCCCTGTGCATTCCTTGCTAGTTATTGATAATCAGGGAGTCGTCAAATATTCTCTATTATTAGATCTTTCAAGGAATCTTGTGTGTCTAGGAGTTGGAGAGAGACATGATTTTACTCTACCAAAACTATTTATTAGACATCAACAAAAACAAGCTAGTAAAATCATATTTTTGCACCTTTCAGTCAATTATGTGACTATAAATATGTTGTCTGCTATGGAATATAATTCAAGAAGACCCAACTTTTTTCTTCTTATACATTTATCAATGTTGCCTCTGCTATGTGCATAGATTACTCTCATAAATTTTTGAGATAGGTAATAGATATATGAGTTTGTAGTTATAGAAACTTTATTGGTCAATTAAAAAATTTTAAATCATAAGTTTTGAAATATTCCCCCCCATCCTTTTGATATCCTGTTCTAGCTCAGATGTCCTATGAATCAATCCCTTAAAGCCTTACAAATTTTGTTGCCTCTAACATAGAACTCTTCTGTATATATACAGTCTGTAAACAATATTTTTTATGTTACCTTTAGAGTATTTTCTAAAATCTCATGTAGTCCTCCAAGACTGCTGCTCCAGTTAAAATGTTGTAGACCCATTGTCCTTATGATTTAAAAAAGTGTTAAAAACCTCTACCCATAATTTCCAATTTTTATATTTGTTGTCTTCATTCCAGTTTCATCCCCCAAATGTCCATGGAGTTACCTAGTCAGGCCTCTTGCCATTCTTTCTTCATATTTAGTTTTTCCTCTGTTTTTTTCTCATTGTTATACAAGGTAATTCCATGCACAATATTCTACTGAATCTCTTCTGTAAGATTTAACAGTAAAATTTAGTTTATATTCCACCAGATTTATGTTCATGTAAGTTTAAATTCTAAACCAGTGTTTAGGCTTCCATATCTTGATGATTAGCAAAGAGATTAAGTATTTGTTGGATGAAATAGTTTTTAGAAATTTTTGGCCTCTTTGCTATGGCAATTGATTGACATTCTTTAAACTTCTTTAGGAAATGGCAATGGTACTCTCAATATCTATTCCTCCATTTGTTTTCCATTTTTCAGTTGATATTTACAAGATGATTATTTTCCAAAGATTAATATTGATTTCTTACATTTGTATGGTGCTTTATGTTATATATATCCCCTAGGGGACCACTCATAATATACATACATATATATAATGAATATATAGCATTTATAATAAATATATAATGAATATATGTGTGAAATAAATATGCATTTTTTTTGCTTGGGGACCACCTCATCTATAGGATGGTAATTTTCCAAAGACTAATATTGTACCAATATCTTACATTTGTATGGTGCCTGGTGTCTTACCAAAACTCTTTCATTCACATATATTATTTAGTCTATTTTTGCAATAAACCTATAAGATGAAATCCATTGGCAAAAATGAGACCCACAAAGATTGAATGATGGGACCAAGGTCACATGATCAATAAAGGGCAGAGCTAGAATTAAAGTTGGGCTTTATAATTTCAAATCCTGATTTTTTTCCTTTGAACCACAAATTTAAAAAATATCTTAAATGTTTTCTATGTGCCAAGCACTGTACTACATTCTAGGGCTATAAATAGACAGTCTCTGTCTTCAAGACCTCAAATTTAGTGAGAGGAAGAAAATACAGATAGCAGAATGATGTTCAAGAAGGAGTGTTTTGGTTTGAAAAATCACAAGATTGCTGACTAAAACTGTAAGGAAATTGATTGATATATCCTATTGGTCTGACTATGACTCCTGAGATTGAAAATTGGAGCAGGGGGAATGATCACAAGTGACAGTAGAGTGATTGGCAAGAAAATGACTGGGGTGTAGCATGAAGCATCCCTGAGAACAACAAGAAATGGTTGATTACCAATGTATCAAGCAAGATGGTGCTAACTCTAGTGAAGGAAATTTCAGAGCTTAAAGGCTCAGATACTCCAAGGCATGGTCTCTCCTTCAATGATGGGCAAAGCAAATGGCAAAAAGTTGGCCAAGGTAGAATGGTGTTAATGTGAGGGTCACTGGCTCCAAATGATAAGGTTCAGATGACCTCCTAATGCTATATTCCTGTGACTTCTGAAATGGCATTGTCTAAGAAAGTAGGAAAAGACTCAGAAGTCTCATCCAGAATAAGGCTATTATTTACATTGTGACACAAAATCATCATTCTCTCAATCCTTTTTATGAATTCATCTGTCTAGATCTGTTATAGTAAAATTTGCAAATGTTCATTCTGTGCGCTGTCCATTTGCTTAGGTCCAAAGGTACCACAAATGACTTTGCCAAAGAGCATGTGAGCATTTTGTCTAAAGATACACACACATGCACGCACACACACAATGACATTATTTCCATCATACACACACACACACACACACACACACACACACACATCTATTTTTTAGGGAGGGGAGAGTTACCTAGAGAGATCTAATACCAGGGAAAATTTGGCCATGCAATCTAGCATCTTGACAATTTGTCCCACCTGCTCCTTGGTGGTTGCTTAATCCTGACCACAAGGGGACCAACTCAAACAAACTGAGCAACATTTCCTAGTGAGGTTGATGGCTTTCAGAAAAATACACTGCCTGTGATAGTCATCATTCCATCTGTATCTGATGGATCTGTTTCCAATCAGGACTTCATTTCTTCATATAAATTACTTCAGGAAAATTCTAATGGTATAAAGATGATGCATGATGGAAAACAGAGGGCCCTGATCACCTTGACATATCTTCATATTATTTTTCTACATGAGTTTTTCCTCAAATAAAACTCATGTTTCCTGGAGTATAACTGGAGTATCCTTACTTCTGAGTGTTTGCTCACACTGCTTTGTTGCTTGGAATGCCCTTGACCTTTCTCTTCACTCCTCTAGATCCTGTCATTTTTTTCAAAGTCTTCTTCAACTTCCACTTCTATGAAGCTTTCCCCCAAAAAGTTGTCCTCATTAATCATTTCCTTTTTTTGAACTCCTGTGCCACTTACTTTTTGAACCATTCAATAGGCCCTTAGCACCTTCTACCTTGAGTTATTTTTAATATGTTTGTCCCATTATTTCAAAAAGACTGTAAAATCATCATCTAGGGCAGGTAACAATAGTATCTTATATTTTTTTGAATCTCTAGCAGGTGTGCCTCAAACACAATACCTACTCAGTAAATTTTTGTTCATGATAATGATAAATCTTTGTACTTTCTTTACTTTCTGATGTCTTTTATAAAATAAAATTTTATTGATATCTTTTTTTTACATCACCTAAATTTTCTCTATATCCCTCCCCCCTAACCTTCCAGAGAACCACACCATGTAATAAAGATAGTTTTTTTCTTTTATTTTTAAACCCTTAACTTCTGTGTATTGGCTCCTAGTGGTAAGGAAGAGTGGTAAGGGTGGGCAATGGGGGTCAAGTGACTTGCCCAGGGTCACACAGCTGGGAAGTGTCTGAGGCTGGATTCGAACCTAGGACCTCCCATCTCTAGGCCTGACTCTCAATCCACTGAGCTACCCAGCTGCCCCCAATAAAGATATTTTTAAAGAAAAAAGAAATAATAAAACAGGGAAAAGTAAGTAAAACTAATCAATACATTCTAAATCATACAACATCTGCAATGTTCCATACCAATGGAACCTCTGTCTCTCTCCACATTTGTGAAAGAGTGGGAGAGGCATTTTCTCCTATTTCTGGTTTTAGGCCAAATTTGTCCTTTGTAATTTTTAACCATCCATTTTAAATTGTTTTGTGTTTTTTTTTCCATTTATGTCATAGGCGTTGTGTACATTGCTTCTTTGGTTTGTCTCACTGTTCATTATTTTGTGTAAATCTTTCCATGTTATATTCATCATATTTCTCATTTCTTAATTTTTTTAAAAACCCTTACCTTCCATCTTGGAATCAATACTATGTATTGGCTCTGAGGCAGAAGAGTGGTAAGGGTAGGCAATGGGGGTTAAGTGACTTGCCCAGGATCACACAGCTGGGAAGTGTCTGAGGCCAGATTTGAACCTAGGACCTCCCATCTCTAGGTCTGGCTCTCAATCCACTGAGCTACTCAACTGCCCCCATATTTGTCATTTCTTAAAAAACAGTAATATTTCATTACATAAATCTACCACAATTTATTTATTCATTCTCCAACTAATGGGCATCTACTTTGTTTCCAGTATTGCTGTTATAAATATTTTTGTGTACATTGGGACCTTTCTTTGTATTTATGACACTGCTTCATTTCACTCTGGGCTCATTTCTGACTCTATGGAATTCTTTCTCCACCACTATTCAGCAACCTTCTCATCCCGAAAGACTTCTTCTACCCTATGTCACCTTCCTCTGATCGGTCAGTTCTTCTTGGACCCTCAACTTTAAGAAAAGTGTCCAGACCATCCAAGTTCATGCCTTCATTTCTCTCTGGGGTTTGCTGCTGACTCTCCTGATTTCTTTCTTCCTTATTAGTAACTTCCCTTCTTCTTCTTCCCCTTCCACTTCTCCTCGCTTTTCATCTTCCTTTTATGTTTTATCTTTCCTTATTAAAATGTATGCCCTTTGAGGGCAGGGACTATCTTTTGTTTAACATGTACTTGTATTCTCCATGTGTAGGATAGTGCTTGGTACATAGCAGCATTAATTGTCTTTGATTTGTTGACTTGTGATATATTTCTAGCAGTGAAGTCTACGAGTCAAAGAATATGGATATTTAAATACCTTTATTTGCATAATTCCAAATTACTTTCCACCATTCTTGTACTAATTTGTAGCTCCATCAACAATGAATTAGTATATAACAGTCTTTTCACAATCCCTTCAGCATTAACTGTTTACATCTTTTGTCATCTTGCCAATTTGTTAGGAGGTGAAACTTCACAGTGGTATGATTTTCCTTTCTTTAATTATTAGTGATATGAAGCATTCTTTCATGTTAATTCTTCTGAGAATACTTTGTTCATATGTTTTAACCACTTAGCTATCTGGGAATGACTTTTGATCATATATACAGAGATGTTAAATATGTGGCCCAACACTCCTGAGTGTGACTTGAGCCAGATTAAAATGTAATTGGTAAAATTTCTGAGGGACTTATGAGAAAGAATGCTGTCCACATCCAGAGAAAGAACGGTGGGAGCAGAAACACAGAAGAAAAACAACTCTTTGACCACATCGGTTGATGGGGATATGATTGAGGATATTGACTCTAAATGATCACCCTAATGCAAATATCAATAATATGGGAAATAGATCTTCATCAATGTCCCATGTAAAACCCAGTGGAAATGCGCGTTGGCTATGGGAGAGGGGAAGGAAGAGGGGAGGGGAAGAATATCATGTAACCATGGCAAATTTTTCATAATTAATCAAAAAAATAAAAAGAAATTTTAAAAATGTAATTGGTAACTAGCAAAATAAATAAAAATTCAATAGCACATACTGTTAATATATGGCTTTCTGAGTCAATATGGACCCCAAAGAAATCCTCATTTATGAGTTACTGGTTCCCATTTCTATCTGAGTTTGACACCATTGGTATATTTTTGTTATCCCTTTCTATATCTTTCATTCCAAACCTCTGTTTGAGAAATTTAATAAAAATATTGTTTTTACATCCAACTTCTTTAGCTCTCATCCTAAACATATTCATTTTCAATTTAACATAATCGAAACTATTTATTTTCTTTTGTAATTTCCTCTTTCCCTTTTCAGTTAAGAAAAATCTCCAACTCATAGTTGTAAAAGATATAAGCTATGTTTCTTTTCTAAATTTTTTTGATAATGGTCTTTAATATGACATGATCTTTAATATTCAGGGTATAAATATACTTTTTCATAGAATATGATGTAAGAAATTGGTTTAAACTTAATTTCTGTAAGGCTTTTCTAGTTTGCCCAGAAATTATTATGAAATATTATTTCTTTCCAAAATGACATATTTGAGGATTTATTAAAAACTTGGTTATTGATTTCTATTATTTCTGACTCTCGTTCATCTCCTTTATTTCATAGCTCCATGTCTCTATTTTTTAATACATACCAAATGGGTTTGATGACTCCTGCTTTATAATTTAATTTGAGATTTGGAAATATTATTCCTTCTTCATTTCTACCACTTTTCATTATTTCTCTTAATATTCTAGATATTTTGTTCCTACAAATAAATTTTGTTATTATTTGATCAAGTTCTTTAAAGTAGGCCTTTGATTGTTTCATTGGTATAGCATTAAAACTGCAAGGTAACTATGGTAGCATTGTCATTTTTATGGTATCAGCCTGACTTTGCTATGAGTACTGAATATTTCTCCAATTAGTTAAGTGGTAATGTAATGCTTTCCCCCCATTTTTTTAAATTTTAAACCCTTAACTTCTGTGTATTGACTTATAGGTGGAAGATTGGTAAGGGTAGGCAATGGGGGTCAAGTGACTTGCCCAGGGTCACACAGCTGGGAAGTGTCTGAGGCCAGATTTGAACCTAGGACCTCCCGTCTCTAGGCCTGGCTCTCAATCCACTGAGCTACCCAGCTGCCCCCTCCCCCCCATTTTTATCTTTAGTTATTTTAAAAATTAAATAATTTCTTTTTTTAAGGTTCTTTACTTCCTTAAGGAACAATTTTCATAGTACAAGTTTTGAGTGTACTTTGGTAAAATGACCACCAAATATTTTGTGAATTTTCTAGTTATTTTGAATGGGAGTTCCTTTTCTATTGCCTCTTAGACTGAATTACTATCATCATCATCATCATCAATATAATTTAGTTTTGTTGTTTTGTGGATTTATTTTAAAGTCTTCAACTTTGCTGAAGTTATTATATTAACTAGTTTCTTTGATAAATCCCTAGCATATTCTGAGTAAATATCATGTCTTCAGCAAATAGGGACAGTATACATATGTATACTATATATAGTTTTATATCCTTTCTATTTTTACACTTTTAATTTCTTTCTCTTGTCTTATTAGTATTTCTTGGGCTAGATCAGATAGATAATAGTAGGGAGAGGGGGCATCCTTGCTCTACTCCTGTATTTATACGGAAAACTTCTAGTGTACAGTGATCCCTCACCTATTTCGAAAGTTACATTCCAGAGACTCCTGTGATAGGTGAAAATCCACAGAGTAGTGGTGTTATATATTTTTTATTATTTATATATATTTTAAGGCTTTATAAACCCTTTCCACTCTCCTATAAACCTTTCCCACACTCTTATAAACACTTCATATGCTCTTAAACACTTTCTACACTCTTAAAAACTTATGTAATTTTAACAAAAACTTGTGATACAGTGAAAACTCCTCGATAAAGAATTAGATATATATATTTAAAAACCTGCAATATAGCAAGGGATGACTGTATCTCCAATTGCACATCACTTTTTTGTTTCAGATAGATTTTAAGATATTAAAAATAATCCCTTTATGTCTGTATTTTGTAGGGTTTTTAATCACAAATTATTTGTCTTATACTTTGTGTCAAAGGCTTTTTCTGATCTATTGTGATAATCATGTGATGTTGGATAGCTTTATTGTTAATGGCTAAATATGCTGATTATTTTCATAATTTTGAAACATTTTCGCATTTTATTGGTATAAATCGAACTTGGTCATAAGTGATTTCTTAGGTAAATGCTGACAAGATTTTATTTAAAATATTTAAAATGATAATGATAATGATCTATAGTTTTCCTATTTTGCTTTTTTCTTTCCTGATTTAGGAATTAAGACTATGTCTCATAAAATGAGTTTGGTAGAGTGCTTTCTTTCTCAACTTTTGGCAACAATTTGTTTTATATTAATAGTAATTTTTCTTCAAAGGCTTAATAGAAATCTTTTGTGAATTCATTGGGACCAGTTTTTTTTTCCTTTCCCAGTTCTTTTACAGTTACTTTTATTTCCTTTTCTGAGATTGGATTATTTAGGATCTTTATTTGATATTCTGTTAGTATGGATATTTTACATTTTGAAGGCTATCCTCTATTTCTTTTGCATTATTTGAATTTTTTGTATATAATAAGTTTTGATATTTCTTTTTATTTCTTTTAGTTTCATTCTGATTTTATCTCGTTCATTTGTTATTTTGTTGATTTGATTTTTTTTTGCCCTCTTTTTATTCATTTGGCTAAGGGTTTGTCAATACTTTGATTTTTTCAAAGAATCCTTTTTTAGTTTGGTTTATTACTTCCATAGTATTTTTATTTTTTGTCTCTCTCCTCTGATCTTCAATATTTTCTCTTTTGTACTAACTTTGAGTGCATTTATTTTCTGGGCTCTAATCTTTTAAATGCATGTTCATTCAGTTCATTATTCTCCTTTTCTATTTAGCAAATGTAAGTTTTTAGGATATCTTTCCCCATGAAGACTGAGTTACATGCATTTCTGATATTCTGGCATTTTTTATTACCATTGTCTTTCACATGATTATTAAGTGTTTTAATGATTTGTTCTTTAGCCCACTCATTATTTATTTGACTGTCAAGTTTTCATTGACATCACTGTCTTTTGTCTATGTTCCCTGAACTGATAATGTTTTTGGTTTTTAAAGGATATGCTTAGTATTTCTGCAGCTTTACTTTTTGTGTGTGTGTATGTGTAGTATCTGTGTCCTTTTTCTTCTTTTATATAGTTATTTTAGTTATTCTTTTGTTTAGCCTATATTTTATTTCTTAATAATTGTCTATGTACTTATTTATTCCTTCTTTAGCTGTTTCATATTCTTCATGAAATTGAGGCTTCTAAAGTACCATGATCAACATTTGTAAAAGTTCCATGTGGTGCTGAGAAATACATTTATTCTTTAGTGGTCCCATTTATAAGATCTCATAAGTCTCCTAGCTCTAAGTTTTCTAAAATTTGTTCAGTTTTGTATTTCTACTTTTAATTATGTTTCTGTTAAATTTCTCCAACTTAGAAATGGATATTAAGGTGTATTATTATTATTATTGTGTTATGGTCTTTTTGCAATTCAGTTACTTTTTCCTTTATGAAAAGGAATTAGACGCTATGTGATTTTAACATATCAGTATATTATTGATAATAATTTTTATCTATGGTTCCTTTTAGCATATGGAATTTCCTAATTGATTTCTTTCTATATTTGAATTTTGTTTGTGTTTTTTTCTGGCTATGTAATTGCAAATCCTAATTTTTAAAATTTACTCAATATATAATAAATTTTAGTCTATGTTTTTATTTAGATATGCTTCTTATAAGTAACAGATGGTGTGGTTTTGTTTTCTTCATCATTCCATCATTCTATTTCATTTTATTGGTTTAATTTATTCCTTTTAAAAGTTATAAAATTCTGATTTATATTTTATTCCATTTACATTTCTATTATTTTTCTGAATGAGGCTTTTTTGTTTCTCCTTCCATTTTTAATATAGTACTTTGTCCTTGTGACTAGTTTTGCTTAATTGACTTGAAATTAATCCTATTCCTCAGGCTTGCTTCTCCTTTCCCTCAAATTCTTCTTTCCCTCATGTTTGTTTAGGTTTTCCCTTGTTCTGGAGTTTTAATAAATTAATTTTTATTTTTTCTCCTTTTATTTAGTCATCTAATTCCTCACTTCTTTTTTTCTTTCTTCCCCCCTCAGTTGAATGATTGATTCAAATCCCTCAAAGTGCCATCCTACCCTACAATTTTTCTCTTATTAAAAAAGATCCCTTTATTTTGTTCTCTTAAAATAGTTATTTTATCTTTCTGTCTATATGTTTATTCCTTAATAATTGTCTATATACGTATTTATTCCTTCTTTAGTTGTTTTTATATTCCTCATGGAATTAAGACTTCTAAAGTACCAAATTTGAGTTCTTTCTTCTAACAAATTTCTATGTAAATCGTCTGTAGATTTCTTGTAAATCCTGCCCTTATTCCTTTTTATGTCATGCTTGTCTCTTAGAAGTGTCAATTCAGGAGAAAGGTAATGAGGATAGAAACTTTGCCCCACAGTACATGATTTTCCTAAAGCACAAGTCCAACCATGTTACCCTGTATCCCAATAAACTCCAGTGACAGGAGCCTCCAAGATCAAATATAAAGTCCTCATAATCTAGCCTTCCCCTTCCAATCTTCTTACACCCCATTACTTCTCACATATTCTTTGATGAGGTGACATTGGATGCCTTGTTATTTAATAAACAAGACATTTTATCTCTTAATTTTGAGTATATTCTTTGTCTGCCTCCCATGATGGGATCCTCTCCCTTTTTATCTCTACCTTCTGGTTTCCCTGACCAACTAATATCCCATCTTCTTCCAGAAACTTTTCCCAGCCTCTCTTAATTTTATTACCTTACCTCTGTTGATTATTTTCTGTTTATCAAGTATAAAGCTTGTTTGTACATCTTTGTTTGCTTGTTGTCTCCTCCATTAGATTGTGAGTTGCCTTAAGGGCAGATACTATCTTTTCTTTCTATTTGTATCTCCAGTGTTTTATACTGTGTCATATTGTTATTTTTTATCCTTAGTTTTCAAAGAGGACCAATAACATCATAGGGATTTGACTCATGTGTGAATTGGATTTAAGTGAGGCAGAGTTTCACAAAGTCATCAGTCTCACTCACTCTTTCTTCCAGTCATAGAAATCCAGTGGCCAGATGAAAGTCAAGATGACTGGAGATGACTCAAAATGCAGTGAATTACCTTGTGTCTTTGATGTCTGATCAAACTCTTTCTCTTTCATAAAATCACAGGATTATAGGAGTTGAAAGTAGAAAGGGCCTTAGAAATCCTCTAGTTTACCTATTTTATTATTTAGGTGTTGCCGTCAGCCCAAAGATTGCCTATACTTTTTGTCGTTTTTCACTTACTCTTTTGCCAACTTAATGGGACACTTTCTGGGTTTGCTGAACTATATCTGTGCGTGTGTGTGTGTGTGTGTGTGTGAACAATTTATGATTCCATTAGCAGTGAGGATCCAGGGTGTGGGAACTGCTTTCATCAATGGAAACCCATCTATGATTTAATACTCCATGTGTGACCTTTGGCAATCCACTTATGTTCCTTGGACCTCTCTTCCCCATCTATAAAATGAGAGGGTTGAACTATATGGCCTCTGGGGTTCCTTCTAGCTCCAGAACTATGGCCATAGCAGATAAGTCCTAGAGAACTGCCTGGGGCACTTAGAGATTAAATGATTATAAAGTGTCAGAGACAAGATTTGACCCTAGATCTTTCTGAGTTCAGTCCCAGTAGTCTATTGCACTAAACTATGCTGACTCTTCCAAGCCCTATAAAAGAACTTTGTAATTTGTTTTCTCATGTTGGTGGGCTCTATTTCATTCCTTATTTGCTATCCTGGTTTCATTTTCCTCTCTTGTCCAAAATGTGTATTATTTTAGCTGCTTTGAGTCTTGAAGCAAAGAACAAGCCAACACTTTAAAAAGTCAAATTAATTCACATTCTGCCTTGAAAAAGTTGTGATAAGGAAGCAGATTTCAGTTCTGAGTTAGAATGGGTTTTTAAAACACTGATGGGTGTTTACTTTTCTTATTTTGCATGTAATAGGAAGTAACCTACAATATTCTTTTGAGAAATATTTGTTCTCAGCATGATATAGTGGCAAGAGAAAAAGATTTGGAGTGAAGGAT
Organism: Gracilinanus agilis; assembly: GCF_016433145.1. Lineage (NCBI taxonomy): Eukaryota > Metazoa > Chordata > Mammalia > Didelphimorphia > Didelphidae > Gracilinanus > Gracilinanus agilis. The sequence continues at coordinate 634,546,989 of NC_058130.1, read as the reverse complement.
CTGGATTCAAGTGACGGATCTGTTATTTAGTACTTGGATGACCTTGACTAAGTCCCTTCCTTTGAGCCTTACTGTAAAAGGAAGGGGCTGGAACAGATAATCTTGAAGGTCCCATTCTCTAATAAATCCCATGACCTTATCTTACAGAGTAATAAGGTCAGACACTTCTTGGGGTAAGAAGCATGAGGGGAGGAGGAATCCTAAAAGAAGAAAGATATCTCTGAGATTATCAACTGACCTAAGTTTTACTAGAAAAAAAGAAGTAGAAACTAAAGTAGGAGAAGGTAGAGGAGATGGAGAAGAAGGAATAAAATGAGAAGGAAAAGAAAGAGGAAGAAAAGGAGGAAGAAGAGAGGAAAGAGAATAAAAAGAAGAGGAAGAAGAGAAGAAAGAAAAGGAGGAGGAGAGGAAAAGAATAGGAATGAGAAAGAGAAGAAGAGGAGGAGAAAGATCTGGGAAAGTAATATTAAACACTTAGTACATGCCAAGCACATACAAATATGAATAGAAAAAGTTCTAATAGAAAGTGAGATAGTTCAATGAACCCACATTTTAGGAGGGCTGAGCTTCAGGGGAGGTGGAAAGGGCAAAGACTGCAGAGGACAGTTGGTAATTTCAGGTTATCCAAAGTCATTCAAGTATCAAGTAGCAGTGCTAGAACTTGAACCAAGGACCTCTAATTCCAAATTGAGTGCTCTTGGTACTACATCATGCCAAGAATAAATTCTTCTCAAAAGAATATTAGAGAACAATGGCAAAGCAGAAGTTCACTAACTAATGACTGTTGGGAAGTGATCAATGGGTCTGAGTATTGGAGTCAAATAGGGCTTTGGGTTACTTCAGTGAGGGGTGCGTATGTGGAGGGGAAATATTCATCTATGATGGGGCATCCAAGCCCTGGTGGGTGGGAGTTGGGTAGGGTGGGAAAAGAGGAAAGGAAGAAGAGAAGAAGGAGAAATAAATCAATGCAATGTATCAGGAACCAATGGATGGACATACCCAAGAAACTCAGAATTAGTTACCAGTACATCCTTAGATGTAGAACCTTCTTTAACTTGAGTTGCTGGAGGTAGCTTTTGCATATGGATTTTCCCTTTATCATGAGATCTAAGTGATTTTCCAGTGACATTGCTCCTTCCTCCCAAAGCAATGTGGTAAAATAGAGAAAACATTGGACTTAGAATCAGAACTCCTGGGTTTGGCTCTATATGAAACCAATGACTGATGCTGATCCATAGAGTGACCTTGGACAAGTCACTCTAACCCTCAGAGCCTCGCTTTCTTCATCTGCAAAAGGAAATATTGGACCAGATAATCTCTTTCAGGTTGAATATTATATGCTTTTTGTAATCAAGGATTTCTTCATGCTCATCCTTTACTTTCAGAATAGGAAAGGTTAATATAATAGACTGGGACTGAGAATTCATCTTGTGAGTGAAGAAATATGGCCCATTCAAAGACATTTCAACCTTTGTTATTCAGTCATGTCTGACTCTTTGTGATCCCACTTAGGGTTTTCTTGGGAGATACTAGTGTGGTTTTGCCATTTCTTTTTCCAGCTCATTTTACAGATGACAAAACTGAGGCACGAAGGATTAAGCAACTAGTTCAGGGTCCCAAAGCTAGTAAGTATATGATGTATTTGAATTCAATTCTTCCTGACTCCAGGCCCAGTGATTTATACACTGTACCACCTAGCTACCCAGGACAAGCATTTAAAAAAAATATTTCTCAAATGATTTGAACTTTACCATCTGGCTATTCTTCTCTGGAGAGCCTTCTGGTTACCTTACCAATGTCCTTTATAAAATATGGTGCTCAGAATGAATCACAATATTCCACATGTACTATAACCAGGGCAAAGTGTAGAAAAATAATCATCTACGTCAGTGATTCCCAAAGTGGGTGCTATCACCCCCTGGTGGATGCTGCAGCAATCCAGGGCGATGGTGATGGCCACAGGTGCATTTATCTTTCCTATTAATTGCTATTAACATTTTTAAAAAATTAATTTCCAGGGGGCTAAGCAATATTTTTTTCTGGAAAGGGGGCAGTAGACCAAAAAAATTTGGGAACCATTGATCTACTTTTTCCTAGAAGCTACATCTCTCTGTAGTGCTAGACAGCATTAGCTTTTTTTGTTTGAAGTATCACACTATTGGATCACATACTGAGTTTGTAGGCCCCTACAATTCTCAAAAAGTTTTCAGACAAACTGTTATCTTACCATTCTTCCTTCATTCTATACTAATGAAGTTGATTATTGAACCCAAGGGTAAAACTTTACACTTATGCCAAATGGATTTCATCTCATTAGATTCTGCCCAGAGCTGTAGCTTAACAAGATCTTTTTATTTTATTTTTATTTATTTTTGAAATATTTTTCCATGTTTACATGATTCATTTTCTTTCCATCCCCTCTTCTCCTACCTCTCCCAGGGCTGACAAGCGATCCCACTGGATTGTACAAATGTTATCACTTGATACCTATTTTCATATTATTCATGTTTGCTATAGAGCAACCAAGATCTTTTTGAATCTTGACTGTTGTCCAGTGGGCTAGTTATCTCTCCCAGCTTGGTGTCATCTGAAAATTTGATGAGCATACCATTTAACCCTTTATTAATAATAAACAGCCCAGACCTTGGGCTACTACCCAGGGGAATATTTGTTATGCTGGCCTTGAATTATTGGCAATTACTTTTTGAACTTGGTCATTTAACCAGTCCTGAATCTAGTTATTGTATTATTTTCTAGTCCATATCTCTTCATCTTCCATACAGGGATAGTAGAGATACTTTACCAGATACTAATGCTAAAAATCTAGGCAAACAATATCTATACAATTCTCATTTGCATTTTAAAAACATTGTCAACAAAAGAAATGAGGTTGGTTTGGCAGGTCCTGTTTCTTAATGAAGCTTTTTCTGACTCTGTGATCATTGCTTCCCTTCCTAAATGTTCATAATCCTTTTTCTTTCTCTCTTTTTTTTCTATTACTTAAAAAAATCCTTACATTTTGTTTTAGAATGTACACTAAGAATTGGTTCCAAGATAGAAGAGTGGTAGGGGGTTAAGTAACTTGCCCAGGGTCACACAGCTAAGTAGTATCTAAGGCCAGATTTGAACTCATGAATGTGAATCTTCCTGACTCCAGGTCCAGCACTCTATCCACTGTGCCACCTACCTGCTCCCATGATGAATTCAGTAGGACTTTCAAATGAAATTGCATCTTGTTAATCATGATGTCATCTTGCATTTAAAAAATTAGTAATATAAGCAAAACACCAGAATGACAGACAGCATGGAGCAGTGATGGAGGGTCGGCCATAGAAAGAGAACTACATTCGTGCCCTGTCACTTAACTTTCAAGTGCCTCAGGTCATATTTATTCTAAGTCTATAAGTTTCAGAACAGATACAAATCTGAATTGTTTGATAGAGAACCTACCTTATTGGGAATTCCCTCTTCCAGAGGTTTGGCGTAAAAAAAAAATTGAGTATGTTATAGTAACAAAACAATCATAATACAGCATTACTGGAAAAGGAAGTATCAAATCATATAGTCAGAGTGAGTGATAGGGCCAGTTGAATCAGGGGTATGCTGGAGCCAGCTTGTACCAAAGAACTAGCCAGTTGTTAAGATTTCAGTGTGTGCATTTACATTTTGGAAATCAGCAAAAGCTACAAATCAGGGTTCAATTTATTGTTTTGTTGATTGCTATAGACTCACTTCCTTCATTGCATCAGGGGTCTGTATGCTTCCCACCCAAAACTCCTCCAAATGACTTTGCTCCCTAACCCTACAGGGACATTTGCTAGGTGGCATAAAATCATTTCCCACACTATTCTGGCTCTGCCTCTTCTATCCACCTGAGCAAATCATTTTCTCCAGGCTTAGGTCTTGGCAGAAAAAGATCTTGTTCTCCCTCGCCTATACCTCTAACATATCTTTCCCTCTAAGATGTATTATGCAACTCAGTTTTGTTATCGTCAAAGGCCTACAAAATATTTTGGATTCTATTTGCCAGAGAAACACTCCCAGATAAAGTTTCCTGGCCCAGCTTCGCTTGTGTTTCAGGGATGCTGGATACCAATATCCCAAAAGGTTATTCTTGATGGCCCTTTTCTGTTGTCTTGGGAGCAGCCTGTTGACAGCAGGGTGCTATGAAACCAACATTATATGCCAAACATCATGAGAGCAAGAGGCAAATCTCAATGCCCAGCTGTGGAAAACTTGTTCAACTCAATTACTTAAGCTAGTGACCCCAGCCATGTTTGAAGTGAAAAAGCTTGGATACTGTTCAGATTTCTTATATCAGGGGAAAGATACTTCCTGGAAATTGGCTGAGTAGGCAAAGAATTGTCTGTTGCACCATATGGACAAGCATTGAGACAGATAGACAGAGAAAGAGAGACAGAGACAGAGAAGAAAAGACAGGCAGACAGAGATGAAGAGGGAGGCAGAGAGAAACAAAGAAGTGAGAGAGAGACAGAGGAGGAGGAGAAGAGAAAAAGAGAGAGAGAAGAAGGAGAGAGAGAAATAAAAGAAGAGAGACAGAGAGAGAAAAGGAGAGAGACAGAGACAGAGAAGAAAAGACAGACAGACAGAGAGACAGAGAAGTCAAAGGCAGAGACAAAGATATCAGAGAAGAAGAGAGGGACAGAGAAAGAGAGAAAAGGAGATAGAGACAGAGAAGAAGAGAGAAATGGAGAGAAAGGGAGAGAGAAAGAGAAAAGGGGGGAGAGAGGGAGAGAGACAGACAGACACAGACACAGACACAGAGAGAGACAAAGAGACAGAGACAGAAAGAGACAGAGAGCACTTCATTATTACCTTATAGGACTAAAAATGCATAGAGCTACAAGGAGATGATAAGAGCCAAAGAGGGAGCAGTTATTTATGGTGGGAGGGGCCCTCTTTACTATCTTGTTTTAGTCCCCATTAGGCCCTCTCCAAACTAATATCAAAGTATGTCTACAAAGCTGCGTTGGCCAGCTAATTCACATGAAGACAGAGCACTGCAAAGATATTGTCTAGCTCGTTTAACCACATTTCAGTACTGTTTTTATTTTTTAAATATTTTAAATATCACACAAAAACCAGAGGGAGAATAAGAAAAACTGAGTGACCAGTGAACAACGATTTCATATTATGACAGACTTAGCCTAAAGCTTTAATGCTTTTTTTTCTTTGCTTTTTAACACTTTAATCTTCAACTATGTTTGGAGGGTTGAATAAATGTATAACCGCAGTAGTAGGAAATGTAACTTCCTCCTACAAGGACAAAACTGGTCTATACATTTTGGTTCAATGGTTACTAAAAAGGTTTGGGGATGGAGGTGGCCATTTAAATATCTGAAGGGATTTTGTCCTGGTTAATGAAAATACAGTTGCAACACATTTCTGATTGTCTGGGGACTCACAAGTTTTTTCTAACCTCTGAACAACCTCTGCCCTAGAAACTGTAGCTGATGTTGGCTGTGGAAAGATCCTAGTTGTCGCTGTGGGCCCTTTGCTACTCTTTGGACAAACTGGTATGAAGGCGATAAGCACATTTACTTTTCAGAGAAATAGTGAGTTTAAGGGAAAAAAAAGTTGAAGAAAAGTGAGTTGAAGAAAAAAAAGTTGAAGAAAAAAAGAGCCAGTGAAACCCTAAATGAAGAGAATGCTCAGAGAATGGAGTGATCCAATTAATTCAATTTTCTGGCTATATAAAAGTTAAGCAGAAGTCCCTTTGTATTTCAGGTATTGCTATTGGAATGTTCAAAGACTGCTATTGCTATTTAATTATGTTAAAGCAGAGTTTTAACTAGGTCAGGGTAACCAAGGGTTTTGCAAGGCTATTGACTGACTTCGTTGAGGGGATATGTGATATGCTTACTTCTTTTTTTAAACCTGTACCTTCTCTCTTAGAACTGATACAGAATATTGGGTCCAAGGCAGAAGACTGGTAAAGGGTAGGCATTTAGGGTTAGGTGACTTGCCCAGGGTCAGAAAGCTAGCCACAATCTGAGTCAAGATTTGATCTCAGGTCCTGTCATCTCTGGGTGTGACCTTCTATCCACTGAGCCACCTAGAAGCTCCCCTCTTACTTTTTTTAATATGATTCCTTTCAATGGCCCTCTGACCTGCCATCTTTATTCCTTCTGGTGTTTCCTCAAAGGTTCTATTCCTCTTCATTTCCCCCCACTACCTCTACATGCTGCCTCCTCCTACCTTCTGATATCATAGGGGCTGGAACCAGAGAACTTCTGGAGTCTGGTTTCCCCTGATGTACCTGACCAGGACAAATTGTCCCCTGTAACTCCTACCACCCCTATCTGAATTTGTCCCACGTGCCAAATTGGCTATTGCTTTCCTGCCATAAGGTCTAGAGCAGTGATTCCCAAAATGGGCGCTACCGCCCCCTGGTGGGTGCTGCAGGATCCAGGGAAGCAGTGATGGCCACAATTTTCTTGTATTACATTCTATTCTGAGTTCAATAAATAGTTTCATAATTTCCAGGGGGTGCTAAGTAATATTTTTTCTGGAAAGGGGGCCGTAGCCCAAAAAAGTTTGGGAACCATTGGTCTAGAGGATATTGAACATAAGGAAATCTATGATGACTAGGTATCTCCAATGATTTTATGATCTTTATTGTAAGAGATAATTTTCCCCTTATGGCAGTATAAATTAAGCATAAAAAAATTCAATACATGTGTAGTAAGTGTTGACTGTGCAATATACTTTGCTAGTCACATGCAGAGATACAAAGTTTAGATTCTTTATGTCACCACCCTCATGAAGCTTACAGTCTTGTTCAGAGATATGGCATGTACATAGATAACCAAAATATCAACAATAACTACAATGGTAAAAATAAATAGCATTCACGTAGCACTTTAAGGTTTGCAGAGCCCTTTAAAAATATAATTGAATTTTATAACCTAGAACAGAATAATATATATGTGAGGAAACAGTAAGTCAGCAGCTTTTATCAGTCAAGGGAACATTTATTAAGCACCTGCATTGTGTAATACTAAACACTGGGGACATAACAAAAGGCTAAAAAAACATTAGGTAGCAAAGTGGTTAGTGCCAGGCCTGGAGTCAGGAGGAACTGAGTTCAAATCTGGCATCTGAAATTTATTAACTGTGTGACTTTGGATTAGCCACTTAACCCTTTTGCCTCAGTTTTCTCATCTGTAAAATGAGTTGTGAAATACTACTGTGACATAAATTATCAGGTTAGTTTTCTAAAAACTTGGAAAGATCTACATGAAATAATGAAGGGCAAAGAGAGCAGAACCAAGGGAACATTTATATATATATTAATATTTGAAGAATAACTTACAAATGTCCACCTCTATGGAAGGAACTGATAGAAACATAAAAGACATTATTTATATAAATTTTTGTTGGTTGATGACTTCTATGGTGTGGAAAGGGGAGAGAGGGGCTAAGATACCTGAGAATTAATTTTTACAGTATAAAGAAATTTAAAAAATAAAATGAGCTGGAGAAGGAAATGATAAACCACTTCGCTATTTTAGCCAAGAAAACCCCAAATGGGATCATGAAGAGTCAGACATGACTGAAATGACTAACAGCAACAACAATATAAAACAATTCTTTCTCTCAAGGAACCCATAGTCTAGTGGGGGAGATAATATATAAACAACTATGTACACACAAGATGTATAGGTTACCTGGGAGTTTACCTGCTATGATAAACCCAGGAACTATATGATCAAAACTACAAAACACTTTCACACAAATAAAGCCAAATCTAAACAATTGGAAAAAATATTAATTGCTCATGGGCAGGCCAAGCCAATATAATAAAATTGACAATTCTATTTAAATTAATTTATTTAGTGCCATATCAAACTACCTAAAATTATTTCATAGAGCTAGAAAAAATAATAACAATTCATCTGGAAAAAACCAAATCACCCAGAATATCAAGAGAATTAATGAAAAAATACGCAGGAAGATGGTTTAGCTGTACCAAACCTCAAACCTAATGTAGCAATCATCAAAACAATCTGGTACTGGCTAAGAAATAATAAAGAAATAAGTGGTGGACCAATAGAATAGATTGGGCACTCAATATACAATGGTAAATGACCACAGTAACCTAGTGTTTGACAAACCCAAAGATCCAAGCTTTTAGTAGAAGAACTCACTAGTCGACAAAAACTGCTGGGAAAACTGGAAAACAGTATGGCAAAAATTAGGCATAGTCATATACCTTACTCTGTACATCAAAGTAAAGTCAAAATGGATACATGATTTAGAAATAAATGGTGATACTATGAACAAATTTGGGGAGCACAAAATAGTTTACCTATAAAATCTATGGATAACGGAAGGATTTAGGTCAAAACAAGATATAGAGAGTGCATTATGAGATATAAATAGAAAACTTTAACTATGTTAAGTTAAAAAAAACTATGTCAAGATAAAATGGCAAACAACAAAGTGGGAAAGGATCTTCATATCAAATATCTCTGACAAAGGATTCATTTCTCAAATATATAGGGAACTGAATAAAATTTATAAAAATACAAAGAATTCCTCCAATTGAAAAAATGGTCAAAAGATATGAACAGGTAATAATTTTCAGATGAAGAAATTAAAACTTTAGTCATATGAAAAATGCTTAAAATCATTATTAATTAGAGAAATGCAAATTAAAACTACTCTGAACTACCACCTCATATCCACCTGGCGAACATGACAAAAATAGAAAATGATAAATGTTGGAGGGGATGTGGAAAAATTGGGACATTAATAAACTGTTAGTGGAGCTGTGAACAGATTCAACCATTCTGGAGAGCAAATATGGAAATGTTGGCCAAATATGGCCTAAAAAGCCAAAGAACTTTCTGTACTCTTTAACCCAGCAATACTGCTAGGTCTATATCCCAGAAAGATTAAAGATAGGGGAAAAGAACCTGTGCAAAAATATTTATAACAGCTTTTTTTTTGTGGTGTCATAGAACTGGAAACTGAAGGGATGCCCATCAATTGGGCAATGGCTGAACAGGTTGTGGCATATGATTGCAATGGAATACTATTTTGCCATAAGAAATGACAAACAAGAGGATCACAAAAAATGTGGAAAGAAGTATAAGAAGTGATGCAAAGCAAAGTGAGCAGAACCAGGAGAACATTTTGCATGGTATCAAGAATAATGTATGATGATCAATTGTGAGTGACTTCACTATTATCAACAAGACAATAATCAGGACAACCCCAAGGGACTCCTGATTAAAAAAAAAAAGACTATTCACCATCATAGAAGGAAGAGACTTGTGTTGTGAATCTGAATTTAGAATGAAACATACCATTCTTCACTTTATTTCCTCCTTGAATTTTTTCCACTGAGATATATATCTTCTTTTACAGCATGACTAACATAGAGATACGTATTATATGGCAATATATGTACCACCTAAAAATATGTATATAGGATAAATTGGAGATATTTTCTGAGGGAAGGCACTAGCATTAAAGAAGAATGAGAAAGGCTTTTGCAGAAGGTAGGATTTTAGTTGGGACCTGAAGGGAAACAAGGAAGCCAGGAGGTAAAGATGAGGAGGGAGAGCTTTCCAATTAGAGGGAATAGCCAGTGAAAAAACATGGAGCTGAACAATGGAGTATCTTGTGGAAGGAATAGCAAAGAGGCCTGTATCATTGGATCATAGAGTATGTAGAAGGAAGTAAGGTATAGGAAGACTGGAAAACTTGGAAGATAATAATAGCTCCCATTTTTGTACTGATTTTAAAGTTTACCAAGCCCTGTGTTATAAAGCCCTTTAAAGTTTACAAAGCACTTTTATTACACCAACCCTGTAATGTAGATAGTATAATTTTTAAAAATTGGTTTAGGGAACTCCCAGCAAGGAAATTCTCTTTACTATTACAACTCTTGGGTAACCGCTCTGCAGTTCATTTTCTTAGAAAGTGCCTGGAAAACTGAGAGTGAAGTTCAGCAAATGTCTGGAATGAGTGGGACTTGAACCCAAGTCATCCATTACACCATGCTGCTTCATAGTATGTGTTATTAATCTCATTTTATAGATGGGGAAACCCAGGATCCGAAGGAAATAAAAACCACAAGTTAATAAGAATTTGTTTAATCATTTTAGCCTGTCCAATTTTTCATGACCCCATGTGGGGTTTTCTTGGCAGAAATACTGGAGTGCTTTGTCTTTTCTTTCTCCAGCTCATTTTATAGTGGAGGAAACTGAGGTAGTCAGGGTTATATGACTTGCCCAGGATCACATAGCTAGTAAGTACCTAAGGCCAAATTTGAACTCAGGAAGATGAATTTTTCTAACTAGACACCTAGCTGCCCTTTGTTATAAATATAGAGGGGTAAACTGGATACTACCACTATTAATTTGGTGACAGTAGTGGTAGTTCAGATATGTGGTTAGTGCAAAATCACCTGAGTCTTGCCACCTAGCTGGATGTTGTAACAACTCCCTCCTTTATAACAGTGCCCAGGCAGGATCCCTCAGGCCAGTAGATGGATATCCCTTTCAGGTCCCACCTGGGTTGATCGATAGTGGGTATTGGGGTCTATTAGCCTTGGACACGTTTATCTGACTGCGTTTGCTCCCTTCGCAGAGAAGTGATGAAACAACCACTCCAGGAAGGTACTTGATGAGTTTTATATATATATTTGGCAAGGAAGGAATGTTTAGGAAATGGGAAGAGGAATAGGAAACCCTAAACTAATCTTTGACAATACTAATCCCTCAGGACTGTAGGCTGGTTAATGATTCTGGCTTGTTCTTCAGCTCCTCTGGCTTAGCCTGGCCACAGCCAAACCAGAGCAAGCAAGCTGTTGGATGATGTCTCTCAGCTTCTTCTTCTTGCCAGATGTTATGCCTTTCTACAGCCTTTAGGAACCACCCTTTCCACCCTCTTCTTCTTCTCCTGCCCACTTCCTGGATCCCTCTGGGGCCCCGGGATACCTAGATATCTAAGGATGGTTTGGATGCCTAAATATCTAGGGGACAGAAGAATCAGAGGATTCACAGTCTGGATACAGGTCAGTCAATGTCAGTGGGGTTCAGACAGGAGTTCTTGCAAGACTTAGCCAAGCAAGCCTCAGTTCCCAATAGACCAGGGTCCACAGATCCAAGGTCCCAAAAGAAAGGAAAAGAACCCCTTGTCAGGGGCTGCCAGGGTATTTATACCCCCTCTGGCCAACTGCTTTCTCCCCTGTCCTCATGGCCTCTGGGAACATTCTGAGGTCGAACGGTCTTCACCTGTCAATCAAGGTGGGACTCTCAGCTCCCAGAGTTTCAATATGACACCTTTAGGTGCTTTTCTTATAGTTGTGTGGATGTGAGGGTGGATGTGTGGGAAAAACAAAAGACCATTTCATAGTGCCATATTCCAACAAAATTGAGGATGGTGTATAATTAGCATTTGAACCCCAGACTCTAAATCCCAGCTTCCCATGTTCCTTCTCAAGTTATGTTCTTATGTTTTGGAGATAAAGTTTGTGTGTAATTCCACCCCTCTCTCTCTTTTCCTGTGTTGGAAGGGGGTTACCAGATAGTGGGAGTGTGATCTAATGACCCCCACTTGTCTGGAACACCTGGGCCAAAGTTGTTTACTTCCCTTCCCTACTAGGAAGACTTTTGAGGGTAAAATTCGGATGGGCTCCCCAAACTGGAAGGGTGGTAGAGGAGATGATGGAGGAAGGTGTTGGGATTAGTTTGAATCCTAAATGACTTCTGTCCTATGTTCACAGCCACTAAAATCTTGACAAACCTCCAACAAGCACTTCCCAAATGTTTTTTCCTCAAGATGGAGTCGAGTGTTCTAAAACCTCCCTTCAGCCACCCAATAAATACCTTCCCCCTCAAGGTTTCTACTCCAAACTCTAATCAACGTATTAATATAGCTGAACAGGAATTTATTGTGAAGATAAAATATTTGGGGTTCAGGGAAGGGGAAGGATATGGGGATTCAGGAATGAGGGTAAAAGGAATAGACTTCACTAACAACTATGAACTTCCCCCTGGGGCAGACAGCACTGGATTTCTTTTGATGCTTGATCTCAGTACTTGTCCCTCACCCCCTATAATCTCCTCATCACTATTCAATAACCTAATATAAGAGGGGAGTAACAGGGATAAATGAATCAAACAGGATCAGGGAAGGGACCCCCCCCACACTTGGAGCCCACTCCCCCAGGAGTCTGGGCTCTCTGGTCAAAATGGAGAATTGCTGTTCAATGCCTTCTTTGTTGGTAAATAAAGCTTGTAGAAATGAATGATGGTGGGGGCAGCTGGGTAGCTCAGTGGATTGAGAACCAGGCCTAGAGATGGGAAGTCCTAGGTTCAAATCTGACCTCAGACACTTCCCAGCTGTGTGACCCTGGGCAAGTCACTTGACCCCCATTGCCTACCCTTACCCCTCTTCTACCTTGGAGTCAATACACAGTATTGACTCCAAGACAAAAGGTAAGGGTTTAAAAAAAAAGAAATGAATGATGGCAGTTGTGATTTCCACTCAGTCTCAAATATAGGGATACAGAGGAACCAGATTCTCTCAAAATCCACCACTCCCACCTCCCTTGATCCAACTCCCTTCCCCCCCAGCTCAAACAGGAGTGAAGTGACAGTTGAAGCTCCTCCTCCTCTGACTCCTCCTTCACATTCTGAACCTCCAGCCTCTTCCTGGGGCTGCTCCAAGTTCCAAAGCTGAATGCTTTACTTAGCTCCCTTTACTAAATTCAGTCCACACTGTTACACCTGGAAAAGATTTCTTTACTCGGGCTTTTACTTTTGTACTTATATTTTTTTCTGCTTCAAGTGATTATTAATAAATCTTATAAAATATAATACTTGGAGTTATTGGATATTAATTTAAGACTTACAATGATCCACCAAGCTTTCATGGGACAGAAAAAGCCAACTGTCTGTAGTCCATTTGAATTAGCCATCACTGAAAGGATTTAATAGCTGTTACCCACTAATTAGGATTATAAGATCTTAGATTTAGAGCTAGAAGGAACCTTAGAGACTATCTAGTCCTAGCCTCTAATTTTATAAGTATGGAAAATGGGCCTAGAAAAATGACATTCTTTGCCTAAGACCACAAAGAAAATTAGTTGTTGAAGAGTTAAAGTGTTACCTCTTCCCTGAAACACATATACATTTTTATAGGAGTTTCCTGGAAGAAGAAGCCTAACCCAAAGGGGTAACTCTATAGGTATGAAAGGGAGGCACTGTGGTAGCCCTTAAATGAGAGGGTCTAGTGGCATGTAGGCCTTTCAGCACCCCTGAAGTTCTATCATGTAGGTAACCACCTACTCCACTTACATATAGGTCCAGTTCTGGATTCAGCATAGTTTCCTAGGAAGATTTTGTTTGTCTTCAGAGAGGCCAATTTGGCATAATGACAATATAATATTTTAATGATATATTTAATTATATAATGCTTTATATAATTAAATATAATATAACATATAACTAAACATAATCTATTAAAATATAATATTTAATTATATAATGCCTTAATCTTTATAAAGTACTTTACATATATTTATCTCATTTGATCTTCATAACAATCCTGGGAGGGAAATGCTATCATGACAGATAAGGAAATTGAGACCCAAAGAAGTTAAGAACCAGCCTAAGATCACACAGTTTAAGTAAAGGCAGCAAGATTTGAACCCAGATCTTCCTATTTCTGAGGGTCTAGCACTGTAAACACTATACCAGGTAAGTGGCCTTGGCCTGGCATTGTCAATAACCTCTATCCAAGCAATGCAATGCCTCCCAGGGATGAATTTGCTGTTTGCCTAGAAGCATAAAGCCACATCTCTAGGGTCCCCCCCAAAATCTTGCAAATGTCTTCCTCTAGCCAATAGTCCTTTTCTCAAATATTAGCCCTATATAACTTGCCCTTGCCCCTTCATTTCCCCAGGCATGGTGCTGGGAATTAAGGGTCAAGATAGGGGTTTGTGACAGAATCTGCCTTTGATTTTGGCCTTCAGACCTGTAGGACTGACAGTAAAATACTCTTTAGATGCATAGTACTTGATTAAGAAATCATCAGCCTGAAGGTAGAGGTCCATTCCACCTATATAATGAACTAGAATCTGAGGAACACATAAATGATTTAAAGAGGAACATTAGGAAAAAAAGAATAAGTTGAAAGGGACCTTCCATTGTTACAAGGTTGATAACCAACCTCCCCTGCCTTTTAGGAATATGGTCCATTATTAGCCTTTAAACTCGAGAGTAATTCAGTGTTATTTCCACTAAATTTCCCCCAACTGATTATGACATCAATGTGAGATTGGGTTCTGGAAGCCTCTACTAGAAGGGTATAAGCTCTGACAGGTTCTAAAAAAATAGTGTCTTTGAGTACACTTCCAGCAATGGACCCTGACTTCTGGTGTCTGAGAACCAGACATGCATACCTGATTTTAGTGAGGCTCATCACCTAGTTGGCTAAAAGACAAGTGAAGGAAAGAATGAATAAAGGTAGTACCATGTCTCCAGCACTGTTAAGTATTAGGAATACAAACATAATAATCCCTTCCCTCAGGAAAATTTACATTCTTTTGGAGGTAACAACCCCTCTGGAGGTGATAGTGGTCAGGAAATATATTTTGGTTTAGAAAGTGACAGAGATAGTTGGTGGGATCATTGGGAAATAGAGTAACACATTCTCTTCAGTAGAAATGACAACATCAATTTGATTATTGTTCAAGAACCATATCCTGAGAATGGATCGCAGGTTATGCAGGAGGTAGCAGGGCATACGATAGACAGTTTGTTAAGTTATAGAGTGATGGCCATTATCAATGATGATGCCACATCAATTAAAGCATCAGTCCTGCAAGCTTTAATCTGGGAGATGTAAGAATGGGGAGAAAAGGTAAAAGCTTCTTTTGCCACTTCTTAAGAGCTCAAGTAAAAGGCTGGGTTCAAGCTGAGAGAAGATGGAAACTATTGCCTTGGCTAGTATTCTTGGATCATTTCAAATATTCATTGTCTTCCACGTCCCCAGGCCTCTCCCCTTCCTCCCTCCTCCTCCCATCACCTACTCTTGAACCATTTGTAAGGGAAAATTGACGCAAGTCTATCGATAAAGCTAGTCCTGAGAGTATTAGTTTCAAGAGAAAAACGTAACAAAACAAAAACAAGCACGTCTTTTGTAAAGAAAGAATAGAGCAGTCCATTGTTTATCGATCCTTTACTCTAGCAGTTTCCAAAAGTTTCCTCTCTTACAGAGGGGCTCAGCGGTCCAGCTGTGGTGCTCTCAGTAAGGTGAGACTGACCTCAGAGCTTTGTATTTATCATTGGATGGGGCCAAACAAGGCAGTTTTAAGGCAAACACTAGGCTGTGACGACTTTCATAGAGTCACGACCTGAACAGAAACAAGAGCAGAAACTTGGCTGTCCCGGTCTCTGCTTGTTTTTCAAACGCTCCTCTCGTCTTTCCCTGGAGCTCTTAACATTTAAATAAAGATTTCATTCAAAGAGAACTGATTGGCCCCGCCCTAGGAGCTGACTGGAGGCTCAGTGCTGCTCTGCGTCAGCGAGGGCAGGCAGGTAGTTGCTGGTGATGCTGTCCGCAGCGGATCTACTTTCCTCCTTGGCAAATAGGCTTTGTTCTTGGATTTTGTTTAGGACTCAAATCCTTCCAGTCCCTTTCTGAATAGCACAATTAGCATTTGTAAAACCACGGAGCCCATCCCCTCTGGTGTTTCAGATCTGACCTCAAAACAAAAAACAATTCTCTGCAGGTTTCCCTGGCATTGGTACTCAGGCCAAGATTTCCCAAACTTCCTGAGCTTGTGGTGCTTAATAGATGCTTTCTGAATTGAAGTGAAGCTTTATGCTAAAATATACATACGCGACAAAGTCTTGGCCTTGAAGCGAAATGGAAATGGTCACCCGGAAAATATCAATAAAGAATTTATATTAGTTTGAGTAAGTAGGAGGCAGATCTGGGATTAGAACCCAGTGGAGAGAGGACCTTACCTGCTTTGGAAACAGGGTCTGGGTTCAGCCAGTCAACTAGCATTTGTTCAGTCAAGTGTTTTATTGTTTAGTCATTTCAGTTATGTCCAGTCTTCACGACCCGATTTGAGGTTTTCTTGGCAAAGATATTACAATGCTTTGCCATTTTCTTCTCTCGCTCATTTTACACATGAGAAAACTGAGGCAAAGAGGGTTAAGTGACTTGTCCAGCTAGTGTTTGAGGTAACATTTGAATTCAGGTCTTACTGATTCCAAAGCCACTGCTCTATCTGCACCACCTCCCTGCCCAAGTAAGTGTCCTAAGTAAGTGCTTAGTAGACCTAAGTGATAGGGATTTTCTGAACTGTGTGAGGTTGTGATACTTAATAGATGCTTTCTGAACTGAAGTGAAACTTTGCATTAAAATGCACATATAGCAAAGCCTTGGTCATAAGCGATAAGGAAAGAAAGGTAAAAACACACTCTTTGCCTTCAAAGAACTTACATTTTAATGGAGAAGACATGTAAACAACTAGGTAGATACAAGATCTATAGAGAGTAGCTGGAGGTCCTTTGAGATGGGAAGTCCTCTTGGAACTGAGGGAGGGAGGGAAGAGAGCAGAGGTTCTTGACTTGTTTTGTGTCCTGGCACCCTTTGACAATATAATGATGCTTATAGAACTTTTCTCACAATAATATTTTTGAAAGCAGAACATAAAATACACAAGATTACTAAGGAAATATAATAAAATATAGTTAGTTATCAATACATAGGTGGTTTAAAAGTAAAGAACCCTGGAGTAGAGCATTCCACTGATAGGAGTTAGTACAAAGATTCAGGGTTGAAATCTTGCCTCTGTCATTTATTTCCTCTGTGACTTTTGGCAAATCACGTAACTTTTCTGAGCCTCCTTAGTTTCTTCATCTATTAACTGAGAAATTGGACCTTTGAGGGCCCTTCCAATTCTAAATACTCTGATCAGCTTAAGAGACATTTGTAAGGGGCAGCTGAGTAGCTCAGTGGATTGAGAACCAGGCCTAGAGATGGGAGGTCCTAGGTTCAAATTTGATCTCAGACACTTTCCAGCTGTATGACCCTGGGCAAGTCACTCAACTCCCAATGCCTAACCCATTCTTCTGCCTTGAAACTAATACATAGTATTAATTCTAAGGCGGAAGGTAAGGGTTTAAAAGAAGAAAGAGAGATATTTGAGGTGGTTCAGTGACTAGAAAACCAGACCTGAAGATGGGAGGCTCTGAGTTCAAGTCTAGTCTTAGAAACTTTGTACCTGTGTGACCCTGGGCAGGTCACTTACAATTGCCTAACCCTTACTGCTTTTCTGTCTTGGAACCATTACTTAGTATTGATTGAAGGTGAGAGTTTTTTAAAAAAAGAGATCTGGGTCATTATACTCAATATATTTTGGGCCTACATCAATGCTTCATTGTAGTGTTAAGGTCATAAATTGAAAACTTGGAGTTGGAAGAAACTTTAAATATCATTTAGTCCTATACCCTGATTTTACAAAGAAGTAGAGCCCAGAAGAATTACATGGCTTGCCCAAGGACATATAGTCAGTAAATAGCAGAAGTAGGATTTGAACATAGGTCCTTCGGTTTCTAATCCAGTGATCTTTCTACCACTTCATTGGTAACTCTGGATTCCTGGAGGCTAAGTCAGTAGACTGAGCTGTCAGGTCATATCAAGACACAGAGATTTACAGGAACAGATAGTATCGCTATTGTTGATGTTTGTCATCAGAAGGCTGACTGCAGAGAATAACTGTGGCCACTGCAATTTATCAATCTGTCCTCTAAGGCACACTGCAATCTGCATTGAAGGAAGGAACTAGCCACCACAGAGGAAGTTCCATCCTCAGCTCTTACCACAATACCTGGCACCCAACACAGGTATCCTTTCCACATCATGATTCTCCCCAGTTCTGTTTTGATAGATGGTGGGGGCAGTATAAGAAATTAAATGGGAATTTTGGGGGAATTTTACAGAAGCCACAGATGACACATGAAGGCCAGCAGATGATACAGAAAAAGTTTAGAAACTCAGAAATGCATAAAATATATGTGTAGATAACATTATATATTTTCAACATATTTCATTTTTAATGTCATAAATATACACAATTTCTTTTACTGTCAACATCCCATAAAAGGAAAAGAAACAATTCAAGTTTCATCTCTGGTATGAAGAGAGGGCCAAATAATTTTGTGTAGATTTTCCAGATTGCTGGGGTGCTGTACTCCTAACTCCCTCCATGTGGAAAGAATACACGTAATTACCTAATAAATACTTTTGTTCAGTTTCACTTGTGTCTGACTCTCTAGGACCCCGTTTGGAATTTTCCTGGCAAAGATACTGGAGAGGTTTGCCATTTCCTTCTCCAGTTCATTTTACAGATGAGGAAACTGAAACAAACAGGTTAAGTGACTTGCCCAGGGTCACAGAGCTAGGGAATGTCTGAGACAAGATTTGAACCCAAGAAGATGAGTCTTCCTTATTCCAGGCCAAGCATTCTATCGTCTGTGCCACTCAGCTGCTGATGTTTGTGGATTGATCCTTAAAGTAGATATTGTATTACGTCACAAACACTGATTGACAAGCTTCAGTGAGAAAGGAGGGGGTTAGACACTCCTGGATCTCAAACCCCTCCCCCCCTAAACAGTTGCTGTTTTTCAGTTGGAAGATGGAGACTGGCTAAGATTCTTCTGGTAAGTTTCTGTTATGGCTGAACCCCAATGATGTTCCCTTTCTTTAATTTATATTCCTCACAGGTCTGATAGAGGAATAAGTAGAAGCTAGCTATCTAACTGATGAGGACAAAGATAAATGGTCTTCTTAAAACTGGCAGCAGACAGGATTCAAATTAGATGTCCAGACTGAGTTGTGAGTATTCCCCCAAATAATTTCCAGGCACAGATTTGAAGGCATAGCTTATATATTAAGAAGTAACAAGGAAAATAAAAGAGGTTAATGAAGGTTTTAGGATAAGGAAAGGTGACCCTGAGCTGTTAGGTTGAAGCTGCCCTTCCCC
Source organism: Gracilinanus agilis (assembly GCF_016433145.1). NCBI lineage: Eukaryota > Metazoa > Chordata > Mammalia > Didelphimorphia > Didelphidae > Gracilinanus > Gracilinanus agilis. The sequence continues at coordinate 634,527,947 of NC_058130.1, read as the reverse complement.
CCCACAGGAGGGGGTGAAGGTCACTTAACTAAAACTGGCTCTCTTGCTATTAATGAATATTTTTACTCTCTAATCACTGAATGTTTGTTGCAGTGAAGTTGATAAAGATCAACCCTATTAAACAGGCTAACCCTTGAGTAGAAACCACACTGGTTTATGCCACAATGGCCACTAAGGTGAACCCCAAGTCTGGAGTAGTAAGCAGAGTGTCTGCTGACTTCAACCTCCACAAAGTAACTGCCAACTCCTCTCAACTGCCCCCTCACCCAAAGTTCTCCAGGGGGGTCCCCTGGAATTCTGGGTGAGGCTGTTCCTGTATCTTTGCAGGGATTCCATGCTTTCCATCTCCACATAACACTTCCTTTATTCTCTTGGTTCCCAGGAGACTGAAGAACTTCCCTAGGTAGTGAGGTAAAACCAAAAAACAATGGAGCATTAAATTGAGAGGATCTCAGCAAGAGCGTGAAGATACAAAGAATCTCCTTCCTGAAGGGTCCCTTGATCAATCCTTGGACTTCTCTTCTGCCAAGGCTCTAATATTTATCCATTTTCAAAATCCTAGAGCTGCTGCCGGAGTTTACTGCATTGGAAACAGCTGTGCTCAGTTCGTAGAAGGTAACCAATGTTGGAAGTGGACCAGCTTTCTATTTCTATTTCAGATCTGGTGTTCCTTTTGTCTACTTCAGCAAGTTTCTGTTTCTGGGCTCTTCAGTTCTGAGACCAGACTTAGAAAAACTACAGTAATAGGTATGGATACAATCCGGGCTTATCATCATGCATTTCTCAGCTTTAAAAAATTGATTCCAGATATTCTCTTGCATAGAGGCATCTAAATAGTGATGTGAGGAGAGTGCTAGACTTGGAGGCAGGAAGGTCTGAGTTCAAATCTCTTTTCAGACACTTACTAGCTGTGTGAGCATGGGTAAGTCACTTAACCTCTGACTGCCTGTTTCCTCATCAGTAAAATGGGGAAAATAATAGCACCTAGCTCTCTGGGATGTATTGAGGTTAAAATGAGATATTTGTAAAGCACTTACCACAGTGCCCGATACAGAGTACTATAGTTTCTTAATTTGTTGAAATTAAAAATAAATTTATCTCTAAGGATTTTGTGTTCAGAATAGTCCATAATTCCACTTTATAATTTTAAATATTGTATGTACCTGAAACATACTATAACAATATAGTTTGGCAAGGTAAAATTGAGGAAAGAACATTGTTTTATCCTGGGGTCAGAAAGCTAGAGTTCAAGTCCTGGCTTCAATATTTCCTGGTTATATGAACTTGGATGAATCACTTAATCCTACTGATTTTCATTAAATAAAATGCAATTTAATGATTAAATAATTAAATGCATTAAAAGGATCACACATCACAGATTTGGAGTAAACAGCTGTACTATGATTATAAGCCATGGTAGCAAGAGATCAATTAACTTATATAATACTTTTGTTAGCTAAGAAACCTCTGAATACCAACAATTTCCTGTATTGATACACACACACACACACACACACACACAGAGTGTAGGAAGCCATAAAGCAATAGAGGGCAGCAGGTCTGTCCGGGTCCATAGCTATTTTTGGGTAAAGGACAGTGACTTTCCAATATGTCACTGGTCTCTAGGGATCAGAGCTAGGCGACATTGTTCTGCTCTGTGACTAATGTGGTAGGGTGGATGGATGGGATTGCTCATTTGACACTGAAATGAAGGCTACTTTAAGGATGGAGTCACACTTTTGCTAGGAAGGGGAAGGTCCAGGGCTCCCCTTTCTTTGCCTCTGTGCCTCAGCTTCCTCACTGCTAAAGTAAGACTATTTATACTTGCACTAATTACCCAACAGAGTTGTTGTAAGGGAGGCATTTTACAAAGCTTAAATTATTATAGGAATATGGGCTACTAACTATTCTGGATGGCAATTTGGAACTATGCACAAAGAGCACTAAAAGACTATCTGCCCTTTGATCCAGCCATACCACTGCTGGGTTTGTATCCCAAAGAGATCATAGGGGAAAAGACTTGTACAAAAATATTTATAGCTGGACTCTTTGTGGTGGCAAAAAACTGGAAAATGAGGGGATGCCCATCAATTGGGGAATGGCTGAACAAATTGTGGCATCTGTTAGTGATGGAATACTATTGTGCTCAAAGGAATAATGAACTGGAGGAATTCCATGTGAACTAGAATGACCTCCAGGAACTGATGCAGAATGAAAGGAGCAGAACCAGGAGAACATTGTACACAGAGACTGATACACTGTGGTAAAATCGAACATAATGGGCTTCTCTACTAGCAGCAATGCAATGATCCAGGACAACTATGAGGGAACTATGAGAAAGAACATTATTCATATCCAGAGAAAGAACTGTAGGAGTAGAAACACAGAAGAAAAACAACTGCTTTTTGTTGTTTTTAGAAAAACAATCCAACATGGATTGATGGGGATACTATTGGGGATGTAGATGCTAAACAATCACCTTAGTGCAACTATCAATAATATGGAAATAGGTCTTGATCAATGATACATGTAAAACCTAGTAGAATTGTGCATTAGCTACAGGGGTTGGGGGATTGGGGGAGATGGAAAGAACATGAATCATGTAACCATGGGAAAATATTCTAAATAAAAAAATTTAATTAAAAAAAAAAGAAAAAGAAATATGGGCTACTATTATGTTGATAATATAGACTCACTTTTTTAAAGGTTTTTTTTCCCATCATACATGTACATAAGGTTTTAGGTAGTATATATTCCTGTGTAACTAATTGAGAGTTGCCCAATGGCATTTATTTAGTCAGTATTTCTTAAGTAGATAAGTATTTCTTAAGCACCAGTGACAGGCACTGTTCTAAGAGCTATGGATACAAAGAAAGCTAAAAACAATAGTCCCTTCCTTCAAGGAGCTCATAATCTAATGGAAAAGATGACATGCAAGCAGCTATTTACATATGAGATATGTACTGGGTAAATAGGGAAGGTAATCATTGAACCATTATCAAACCCTCTTGAAGGAAAAGTTAATGAGAGAATAATTTTTAAAAACTACTTTTATTGAAGGGGAAAAATTTGTCCAAAGTATATAGAAAAGCAATATATATGCTTTTAAATTTCTATACAGAAATATATAGAAATATATATAAATAAATTTCTATATTTGTACATAAATATATAAATAAAGTTTAGGATCAGTTAACAGAAACTCAAAGAGCTACAACTATTAAGTAACATTGTGGCTTTTGATCCAATTCTGTCCTCAAAGAGTTCCATAGCAATTTCTGGAAAGTTCCATAATATGGCTTGCTCTTATATACTTCTCAGGGTACCTCCAGCAAATGTCAATCTTCCTGAGTCTCAATTATTTAGCAGAAACAGCCCCAGTCTTTACATTGAGTCATAAAAGTGTGTGTGCAAGTCTCTCACATTGGAAAATGTCCCTTAGAACTCTGATGGTAAACGGATGGCACATGTGCCAAAGAGGGCATGGAAAGCCCTCTCAGTGGGCACGAGCCTATTGCTGCCAGAGTTTGTTACTAGAAAGGTAGAGGTACTTGGGCAGGGTTGCTCCCTTCTCTCTCTCCATCATGCCTCCTTGCCCCTCTGTCCAGTATCTGCCCTGTATTCCAATGAGAGCACTTATCCCCCTTCCCCTCTCCACCCATGCTGAGGACATTCCTTACTTCACCCAACCCTCTGCCAAGCAACCCAATGGGAGTGCTTCTTCCTTCCCCTGTCTGGGGTAAGGGTTGGGGATGGAGTGAGGATGGTACTTAGTCTAGAGGGGCAGGGCACAGCACTTGGTCTCTAAAAGGTTTGCTATTACTGCCTTAGAAGTAACTAAGTTGTGGCTAGCTGGGTGGTTCAGTGGATTGAGAGCCAAGCCTAAAGATAGGAGGTCCTGGGTTCAAATCAGGCCTCAGACATTTCCTAGTGGTGTGACCCTGGGCAAGTCCCTTGACCCCCATTGCCTAGTCTTTACTGTTCTTCTGCCTTAGAACCAATACACAGTATTGATTCTAAGATTGAAGGTAAGGGTTTAAAAAAAAAGTTCAAGTCCTGCCAGAGCAGCAAAGTCCACACTGTATAATGTCATCAGGATAATTAGAAAGATTCACCATTTTAATCAAGGACTTTCCTGGTTAACCCCATCATTACACTAGAATTATTCTGTATGAGTGAGTTGAACCCAAAGAAAATGATCCTTGGTGCTGACTTATTACATCTGGTTTTTGATCATCTGATTCATACTGTAACTTTTCTGCTAACCAATCCCATGTTTGTGCTGAATTGGGCCAGATGGGAAAAGAAAAATTCAATAAACCCCATAATTGGTGAAATCCATTATTTTGAACAAGAAATTGATATTGTTTTCTTTCCTCTTGATGATATATCCTTAATGGGAAAACCATATTAATTGTACAATTGTCCAAATATCTATGTCACAAATACTCATAATTGTGTAATGCTCAAAGTTGGCTCAACCACACATCCTATAAAATAGAGCATATGTTGGAAGAATCACTTAGCAAATAGAAAAAAATATGAGCGATCTGGATATACTTCTGGACTCAGATTTCCTATATTCTTTGTAGTAGGAAGTATGGGATTACAGGTGTACAATCTTATTCCATTCTGATTGGACCCGTCATTTTTTCAGCCATGTGCTGCTGGGCTCTTCTAGCTCAAAGCTTTTCTGTATGACTTCCCATTCTGGGAACAGGTACTTGTTCCCTTTAACACCTTTCTTCCCAAACCACTATTTTTACACAATGTCTTTTGAAGGGAGATTAATGGAGATACAGAGACAGCCATGTAGATTACTTAAATCTTCATTTTTTTTAAACCCATATCTTCTCTCTTAGTATAAACTCTAAGACAGAAGAGGTGTAAGGGCTAGGCAATGGGGGTTAAGTGACTTGCCCAGGGTCACACAGCTAGAAAGTATCTGAGGTCAGATTTGAATCCAGGACCTTCCAACTCAAGGCCTCACTCTTTATCCACTGAGCCATCTAGCTGCCCCAATCTTCACTTTTCAGCCATAAGAAGAGGGATAATGTCTTACATAAACTCTATAACTCTCCTGGGGGCAGCTGAGTAGTTCAGTGGATTGAGAGCCAGACCTAGAGACGGAAGGTCTTAGGTTCAAATCTGGCCTCAGACATTTCCTAGCTGTGTGACCTTCGGCAAGTCACTTAACCCCCATTGCCTACCCTTACCACTCTTCTGCCTTAGAACCAATATACAGTATTGATTTCAAGTTGGAAGATAAGGGTTTAAAAAAAACACAAACAACTCTATAACTCTCCTAATGCCTTGAACATTTGCAGACAGTAGACATTCAATTAATGCTTGTGAAATTGGTGCTTGAGTGGGAGTACAGGTTCAATTCAAAAGATCCTGAACCTAAAGTAAGGAGTTCTGGGTTCAAATTCACACCTCATATACTTCCTCTAAAAGTTTTTATCTTCTCATCTGTATACTGAGGATAATAATGCATCAAATATCCATTTCAATTAATAAATATTTATTAAATACCTGCTATGTGCCAGGCAATGTATCCCCTAAGCACTGAAGATACGAATTAAAATAAGACATTTCATGTGCTCAAGGAGTTCACAATATAATAGGACAAACAACCTTACTGCTCTTCTGCCTTGGAACTGATACTTACTATTAACTCTAAGACAGAAAGTAAGGAATTAAAAAAAAGATAGTTTCAAGATTTTCTCAAATAGAGGTAACATCATATCATAAACTACTTACCTTACTGGGCTGTTTTAAAGAAATGCCTTGTAAATTTTAAGGCACTGTGTACACAGGAATCTTGATATATATCTATAACCCAGGGATTTCTATTTTCTTCACATCTCACTTTTTATTTAGAACTTCCATGTTTGGCTGGTGAACGATGTATTTTAAAATATTTTCTATGAGCTCATATAATGATATCTCCCATTTAATAGTGCAATAATATTATAAGACCTTTTTTCTCAATGTTATTTTTCCAATTATAAAAAAATTTTTTAAAGTTGAGTCTCAAATAAGATCTTTTTCTCAAGCTTATCTCATTTGTACCTTCCAACAACACTGTGTAGTATAAAGCACAAGTATTATGAAACCCATTTTATAGATGAGTGAGAAAACTGAGCCTCAATGAATTTAATTGATTTGTCTCAAATTTTCTAGCTAGCAAATAGTGGAGTCAAGGTTTTTACACTAGAGTCTCTCAACTCTAAAGATATTGTCTTTTTCCATTATATCACAGTTTCTAGAATGCTGTCTTTGGACTTTCCAGTCTTCAAAGTCATGTCTTGGGTCTTTCCAAGTTATCAGTAGATGTTACTGTTGTGTTGATTCAGTTGTGTTTAACTCCTTGTGATACCATTTGGGATTTTCTTTTTTTAATTATTTTTTCTTTTAAAAAGATTTTCCATGTTTACATATTTTGGTTTCTTTCCCTTCTCTCTACCCTCCCCCCTCCCAGATCTAATAAGCACTTTGACTATGTTGTATAAATGTTATCACATATTTATTTCCATATTATTCATTTTTGCAATCAAGCAATCTTTTAAAACCAAAACCCCAAATCATATATCCATATAAACAAATGATAAGTCATTTGTTTTTCTTCTGTGTTTCTTCTCCCATGGTTCTTTCTCTAGATGTGGATGGCATTCATTCTCATAAGTCCCTTGGGATTGTCTTATATTAGCAAAGTCCATTACATTGGACTGTTCCACAATGTTTTACTTTCTGTGTATAATGCTTTCTTGGTTCTGTTTATTTCACTGCATTTGAGATTTTCTTGGCAAATATATAGGAGTGGTTTGCCATTTCTTTCTCCAGCTCCTTTGACAGATGAGGGAACTGAGGAAAATAGGGTTAAGTGATTTTCCCAGGGTCACGCAGTCAGTAAGCCAGATTTGAACTTAAGAAGAGAACTTTTCCTGACTCCAGGTCTGGCATATTATCAACACCTAGCTTCCCCATACAAAGAGAGAGCTGGTTTTAGACTCAGGAAGATCTGTATTCAAGTTCTGCCTCTGGCATATACTGTCTCATGTGAACCTGGTTAAATCACTTATCCCTCTCAGTGGTCCAGGCACCCCTCTCAGTGGTCCAGGCAATTCAGTAAGACTAGTGAATACTTTCCAAGTTTCATTAGTGGAGAGTGAGTTGCTCACCAAAAGAACTGTACTCTGATGAAAGCACAAGCCTCATCAAAATAACAACAACAATAAGTGTAATGGTACTCAATCTTTTTCTGTTTGAGCTGGGAACCAACACCTGCTTGCAAACTAACACACTGTTTAAGTATATGATCATTTCAACCAGTGACACTGCAACTCAGGACCTTTTTTATTTCACTTTTTTTTCCTAGTGCATGCATGGCCAGATGCCACTTGATGTTAATTCGATTCACAACCCATGCCCTATCTTTGTATCTCAGCAATGAACACTGAGGTATTACAATTCTCTGGCTATTCCTTCCTGTTTCAGGGGAGAAGGTTAACTGTATTACACAATAGTACTTCCACTCCTCCTTCCAGAGTTTAAGAACTTAATTACTTAAAGTTTGCCAAGCATTGAATTTCAAAAGCAAAAGCTCATGTGAAGAAGTCAACTTGCTGGACTGAATACATTGTAGGCTATCCTCCTAAATCTGGCATGAATAAAATGTAAGTGCAATCATATTTTTTAAAAAGCAGCATTTTCCAATGAATACCCATAAATATACACATTTCCCAGTTATTCCCAGGTACATCCTAATGTTTCCCTCAAATTGGCATTTTGCATCTTATTTTTCCATTTGTATTTTTTGTATTTTTGTAATTTGTAATTTGTATTTTTTTCTGGTGTTTGTTAGGTTTTTTCCCCTCAGTTCATACCTTGATCTTACCAATAGCAAATGTGAAGAGGTTAGATGGGATCTGAATTGGATATGAAAAGGTCTATAGAATACCTAATGGTGAAATGGAGAAGGTTGAGTATGAAAGGAAGGCTCGATCAGTCTCTTCCAATGGCAACTGTGCTACGTGAAAACAACTGAAATGTGGAAATGTGCCATCCTCTCAGCCCATCCTAATGCTCACAAACTATACTATTCCCATGTCCCCTCTCTCTCCTAGAAATGTCTTCCTTCAGCATCATGCCATGGGGACATGGAGAGAACTGTCCATGCAACCTCAGGACAGGGAATGGAGCCAGGATTGGAGACAAGATGGAGCCTCTCCTACTGACTCCTTCCCAGTTGACATAATTGCAACTTTCATTGTCACCAGTCCATTTAGGAAGCTGTTCCTCTGCTGCCTCATCACTCACTCTTTGACTGGAGAAATCCTCTTCTCCCTCTGAGCATAGACTCTTTAAGTCCTCTCAGCTAACCATGCCCTGTAATTTGTATTTTTAAGCACAATTTTGTTACATTTTTCAAAATTAAGTTTAATTAGGTTTTGATTCCTTTGATTTGAATGAAAATAATGTCCTTTGTGATTGAACTTTCAATAGATTTCAATTTCACCTTAAAAAAATTCCCTGGGGGTACAGCTGGGTGGCTCAGTGGATTGAGAGTCAGGCCTAGAGATGGGAGGTCCTAGGTCCAAATCTAGCCTCAGACACTTCCTAGCTGTATGACCCTAGGCAAGTCAGTTGACCCCCATTGCCCACCCTTACTACTCTTCCACCAAGGAGCCAATACACAGAAGTTAAGGGTTTAAAAAAAAAGATGGCCCCAAAGTAGAAGCAAGACTCTTCCTCTCCTCTCCACTGACCAGCATGAAGTGCCTCAAAAGGACAAAACCAAAATCAGATGAGCAAAGGGGCTCCACTGTAGAATACAGCATTGGAGATAGGCAAAGATTGGGCATTCCCATGCTAAAAGGGGGTGTAATTATTCCCACCAAAGGACAAACTCATCACCCCTCTCTCACTCTACCTACAGTGCCAGAGTTGGAGTGAGCGCAGGGCAACCTCTAGGTTCCTGGGGGGGGTGGTCTGGCTGAGGACACCACAGACTTACCCCTAAGAGCAGTGAGACTTGGGACTCCAAAAGGCTGAGGAAATGTGGAGATAGCCCATGGAAATTGGGCAGAGAGGGGTGGCTCACAGCAGACACCACAGAGACTTGAAAAATAGCCTCAGAGCAAAAACCACTCCTAGCTCAAAATCTTGCCTACCCTCTGCACTCAGACTTCTGTGGTGCAATCTCTAGGACTCCAGGAGGATGAGGACCGTGGAGTTTGAGCACAGAGACAGTGCAGGGAGGCACACAGCAGATGTTGCCATGGAGACTCAAAAAATAGCAGGGCAAAAACCTCACTGAAGCTCAATACAAAGATTACCCACCCTCCTCACCCAGACCTTTGACTGGGAAGGAACAAAGCAATGGCCACCAACAGCCAAGAACTACAATCCACAACAAAAAAAGAAGAAAACCTTAACTCTACATAATTTTTATGCAGAAAAAATCCATACTATAGAGGAGACAGCAGAAGACAACAAACAAACACACTCAAACCTTCCAAAAAAATGGAAATTGGTCATAAGCTCTTTAAGAGTTCAAATCTGAGATTATGAGAAAGATAGAAGAGACTTGGCAAGAAACTTGAGAAATAGTTCAAAAAGAAAATAACCTTTTAAAAGATAGAATCTCCCACTTGGAAAAAGAAGCCCAGAAATCAAATGAAATGATAGGCAAATTGAAGACCAAAAATAACCTGCTGGAAGCCATGAAAAGCAGGATAGATCAAACCAAAAAGGAAAATCAAAAGCTCTTAGCTGAAAACCAGTCTTTAAAAACTAGAATTGGGCAAGGAGAATCCAATGATCTCATAAGACAACAAGAATTAATAAAGCAAAGTCAAAAGAATGACAGATTAGAGGGAAACATGAACTATCTCATCGAGAAGATGGTTGACTTGGAAAACAGCTAGGAGAGACAATTTGAGAATCATAGGCCTACCTGAAAACCTGGAAATAAGTAGAAATGTTGACATCATGCTACAAGAAATTATCCAAGAAAATTGCCCTGATGTTCTTCAACAAGAGGGAAAAATAGACATTGAAAGAGTCTATAGATCACTCATTACATTAAATCCTCAAAAGACAACCCCCAGGAATGTAATTGCCATTATATAGATGAAGAAACTTAGCTTCAAAGAGATTGACTTGCCTGTTTTTATATAGCTGGAGGATGAACAAAAATTTAAATAGTTCTTCCTGAATCCATGACTTGTATTTTATCTGCTATGTCATATTTTCTCCTGGGACACAAAAAATTCCTTTGTTAATTGTTATCAATCATGTCTGACTCTTAATTACCTCATTTGGCATTTTCTTGGTGGATATTGGAATGATTTTCTATTTATTTCTCCAGTTCATTTTACAGATAAAGAAATTGAGGCAAAGAGAGTGACTTGCTCAGAGTCACACAACTATTAAATGTCTGAGGCTGGATTTGAACTCCCAAAGTTGAGTCTTCCCAATTCCCAGCCCAGCACATTTTCCAATGTGCCACCTAGCTACCTGGCAGATAAAAAAATCTTAGTGCAAATCTCTAGAATGTTTATTCTGCCAGGGGAGAAACTCTTCATGCAGGCAAGCTATTCTTAAATGCTCTGAGATGAAGAGATTCCTTTGGAAATAGTTTTTCTGACTCCTTGCATTGTGCCTTGCTGGTCATCTGTTGCACTTGTCTCAATTCTGAGTGAACAGCTGTTTTTGCCTATGTAGACCAATCCACGGAGGCACTTAAGGATATAGAGAACATTAGTGATAATACACCTGATAAATCCTTTCATGTTATATGTTTTTTTTTCTGCAGAGGAATAGGGAAAAGACCTGAGTCAGATGATATCATAGTCTTTTGGGCACATCTGTCACAGATTAAATGACCATTTCTAGGGCTCATTTCAAAAAATGATTTCTATTCATTTTGGGAAGAACACTAAAGAAGCATATCCCCTCTAGGTTAGTTTTCTAAGTCAGACCATGCAAACTTAAGAGCTGGTGAAAATTGGAGATCACTCTCAATGATGTGCCAAGGAGATTTGATGAAGTTGGATCTATCAGATGACATCATTGTCTGTGTTTTGGGGTTCTTTTTCTTTTTCTTTTTGTTTAAAGGAGTCCATTTAGGTTATTCTATTGAGTTTTAACTCATCATAAATCTTGTCCCATTGCTGAGAGAATCCTATTAAAGGAAAAACCCAAACTGGAACTTCATAAACTTCTTTGCAAAACATCTAGAGGTGAGGATCGAAACTAAGTCTGTGGAATGTGAATATAGGGGTGAGGTCAAAAGCATTCCTTTGGGTGCTGGTGCCATGACTAGATGTAAATACTTTTTATGATTGAATCAATCACAACTGAGTATGAATAGGGCCCATTCCTTCCTTTAATCAATAAATGCAAAAATAACTCTTTCTTTATGAGATTTTTCCTGTTCTCATCTAACTACTAGTGAGATAATCTTTGTTAAGTTCTTAGTATAGTGCCTGGCGCACAGTAGGCACATAACGAATGCTTGTTCCCCCATCTTCAAATACTCATATATACACATATATGTATACATAGACATACACGCATATATATGCTTATGGTGGTATAGTGGATAGAGTCCTGGGCTCGAAATCAGGAGGGCACCTTTCCTCAGATACTAGCTACGTGACCCTTGTTTTCCTCAGTTTCTTCATCTGTAAAATAACCTGGAAGTCAATATAGTAAACTACTCTAGAATCTTTGCCTATAAATCATCAAATGAGGTCACAAAGAGTCAGGCATAACTAAAATGACTCAACAATAATAAATATATGATTTTTTGTATACATATTCTCTTACTCCCTTGCAGATGAGATCCTTGAGGGCAGGGACTTTGATTTTTTTGTCTTTTTTTCTCTAACATTTGGGATCAAGACTGGCTCAGAGTAAGTACTTAATAAATGTTTGTTGATGAATTATATCTGATTGGTGATCATTATAACTACAACAGGATTTTAGATTTATTTTTATTTATTTTTAAACCCTTACCTTCCATCTTAGAATCAATACTGAGTATTGGTTCCAAGGTAGAAGAGTGCTAAGGGCTAGATAATGGGGGTTAAAATGACTTGCACAGGGTCACACAACTAGGAAGTGTCTGAGGCCAAATTTTAACCCCAGGACCTCCCATCTCTGGGCCTGACTCTCAATCCACTGAGCCACCTAGCTGCTCTCAGGATTTTAGATTTAGAATCCACTCATTTTACAGATGAGAAATTGAGGCTCAGGAATGTTAAGTGACTTGTTCAAGGTCATACACAGTAGCATCAGAGGAGAGATTTGAACTCTTGGCTCTGTATTTCTATTAATTTGCCACTGGAGAACCAACCACTATGTTGGGAAATTTATTCTAGACATTTTTTTACATTGCATGGTACTCAGGTGCACACAGGTTGTTCAGGAGTTATCTCTTGTTCCCATTTAATCTTTTGTCATATACTTTCATGCTACTTTTATGTATAAAACATTTTCAGTCTTTTTTTAAATGCTACTTTTACTTCCCTGCTGCGTATTTGCTATAATGTTCTGCAGTCTGTTCATGTTCACTGTGAGCCTCCCCCTTGCCTTTTGGGTGACCTTTAAGATGAAATCTGGTGTTTCATTGTGGCACAGAAGTGATCCTATGTTCTCAGAGGATATGCCAATAGAACATAAAATCGACCAAACTCTACCATACCAGAAAAGTAAGGTCCAGCCATAGACAATGAGGCAATAGTAAGCTGGTCCACTGATGATCAAACTTTGGGAGATGGCATCCCATGAAACAAATTAAAAAGCAAACTATTCCCAAGTTCCATGTGACCCCATCTTTCTGGTTGAGGGCAAAGAGGATTTTTTTGAATGAGAAACTAGTTTTTGTGGATTTTGAAAATATGTAATTAACCTTGGTACATCTAGAATTTTAATAATATTTAGATATGTATGTAACACACGTATCCATCCTCTCCTTTAGGTATACTCCAAATTGTATGACAAAACCGTTACTGATAACTTCGGGTAAAGGGAAATTTGCCCCAAAAGATACCAGATAAATTTAGATAAGAAATCTGTAAAGTAGAATATATTTTAAATGAACATTTCAGTCTTGATAAAAATTACTTGTTAGAAAAGAATCCTACAAGTGTTTTCCTTAAAGTGTTTTTTAAAGCCTTGCCTTCCATCTTAAAACCAATACTGTATATTGGTTGCAAGGTAGCAGAATGGTCAGGGCTAGGCAATGGGAATTAAATGTCTTGTTCAGGGTCACATAGTTAGGAGGTATCAGAGTCCAGATTTGAATCCAGGATCTTGGTCTCTAGGACTGGATCTCAAACCACGACTACACCTACTTACCTGTTCTCCTTAAACTTTTGCTATATGCTGGGAACAGAACATTTTTGAGCAGGTATAATATATAACAGGAAGAGTTCACAAATGATCCAGTGGCTTTATGATTAGAGCTTATTGCTTCCATCTCTGAGCTCCAAGTTTGTTTCTTGGCTCAATCTGGGATAGGAGAACAGGTAAAACATTATGTCATTCTTTTGGACAGCCCTTCACTTTGTAATGGTGATAGAGATGGACTATGTGGTCAGCTCTCATTTAGTTTTCCAAGAGGGAAGAGGCTGATATGATCCAGGACTTTGAGGGAAATGGAGTATAAACCTTCAGGGAGACCTTCTTCCAATACACTTCTTTCTGCCCACTCCTCTCCCTTTGGAGTACTCCAGCAATAACATCCAGGTGACATGAAACCTTTGAAGACTCTTTCCTCACCTGCATTTACAGGGAGAGCCACACTCAGCCCTGGTGCATACCATTGAGATGACCACAAGCTTCTCTGCCAGTGCTGTCCACCCAGTCCTGTTGTCAGGTGTGAGTTACTACAGGCTTGCTGGTCTATATCTGAGAGTGATGACAGTCTCCTCTGGGAAGGTCATGCAAAACATTTCTCTCTGAAGAATTCACTCTAATCAACTTCAGATATTGCTTTAATGTTCCTTATACTTCCCATGTATCACCTGAAGTCTGGTTTTCCATGAAACTCTGGTTCAGGAGTTCTCGTATACTCAGGAAGAAAATTGCTGATGAGCTCTGACAAAATAATGGTCATCGTTCTGCCACAAATTTAAAGGCCAATCTAATTTTTTGGTGGCATGGGAGATTCTGTCAATTTGCTATGGTGAATGACAGAAAAATCCACAAATAGTTTTTAAAAAACAAATGTGAAATACTTTATGGTCTTAAAAAAAAAAGAAAGAAATCAGAGGCTCAATTTGTTCTTGCCATATGGAATACTGTGTGAGAAAAATTTACCAGCCTGCAACCCTCAATTTTGGTCTTAAATCTTATTTATGAAGTTGACTTTTCTTCTTGCAAGTGGATATCCCTGAACATTTAAATTTGGGAATCTTTTATTCCTTGGATTAAGACTCAACTCATAGACTTTGGCCAAAATTTGGATCCTACCAACTCTGAAATGCTGTTTCACTAAATTTCTTCCTGGAAAGGTCAAGGAGTACCAAATAGCTCCCAAAGTCATTTGACTGCTCAGACTTCCAACAAGCTATACTTATCTATAATAACAAAGTAAAATCCATCCTTTTAGTTCAACCAATAACATGAGGACTTTATTTCTTGTGCCACATTCTCAACTAGAGAGCTCCCTGTTTTTGGGAAGAACTCTGGGGTTGTTTCCAGGGATCCTTCAGACCCTGAAAACAATCTTGACTACCATTCTACTGGTATTCTACTGGCATATATATGTGTGTGTGTGTGTATATATATATATATATAAAATTTTTAAAAGGTTATGGAAAAGAGGATCTAGTGTTTATAGACCCTAGGGGTTCCTTCTTTTAGCAAATCAATGGTTCATCCACAATCAGCAAATGCAGAGGCACATTCCAAAGGAAAATGTTTAGAAGTTCCTTGGTATATCACTTTTTAAAAGGTGATTTGGAGTCTTAAAGACCTGAGTTCAAAACTTTCTTAGATACTAGCTGTGTAATCCTGGGCAATTCTTCACTCTGCTTCAGTTTCCTAATCTATAAAATGAGTTGGAGAAGTCAATGCTGACCCACTTCAGTCTTTTCACCAAGAAAACCCCAGATGGGTTCACGGAGAGTCAGATACCACTGAAATGACTGAGAGAGTCCTCTGAAAATTCAAAAAGTCCATGCACATGTTACATATAGAGGCAGTGTGATATATAGGAGAGAAAACTGAGAGCCTGTGTTCAAATCTAGATTCATATCTACATGCAAGTCACTTTACATCTCTGCACCAATGTTTCCTCATCTGGAAAATGAGAGGATTCAAATAGATGACCTCTAAGGTCCTATCCAACTAGAAGTCTATTTTATGACAGTGTATATGAGGAAGTTTAAATGTACAATTCATTTATATATTATACATATATATATACTTATAGTATATATTCATAGGAAATTGAAATGAAAATGCATAGGAAATTAGAAATCAATTACATTGAAATGCAGTTATCAAAATATTAAATCAGTGATGGGCAACCTTTTTTTTAAAATTTGAACATTTATTAATAATCATTTTTAACATAGTTACATGATTCATGCTCCTACTTTCCCCTTCACTCCCTGCACTCCCCCCACCCATGGCCGACGCACATTTCCACTGGTTTTGTCATGTGTCCTTGATCAAGACCTATTTCCAAATTGTTGGTAGTTGCATTGGTGTGGTAGTTTCGAGTCCGCATCCCCAATCATGTCCACCCCGACCCATGCATTCAAGCAGTTGCTTTTCTTATATGTTTCCTCTCCTGCAGTTCTTCCGCTGAATGTAGGTAGCGTTCTTTACCATAAATCCCTCAGAAGTGTCCTGGGTCATTGCATTGTTGCTGGTACAGAAGCCCATTACATTCGATTTTACCACAGTATGTCAGTCTCTGTGTACAATGTTCTTCTGGCTCTGCTCCTTTCACTCTGCATCAGATCCCGGAGGTCTCTCCAGTTCGCCTGGAACTCCTCCAGTTTATTACAATAGTATTCCATCACCCGCATATACCACAGTTTCTTTAGCCATTCCCCAATTGAAGGACATACCCTCCTTTTCCAGTTTGTTGCCACCACAAAAAGCGCAGCTATAAATATTTTTGTACAAGTCTGTTTATCTATGATCTCTTTGGGGTACAAACCCAACAATGGTATGGCTGGATCAAAGGGCAGGCAGTCTTTTATAGCCCTTTGAGCATGATTCCAAATTGCCAGCCAGAATGGCTGGATCAGTTCACAACTCCACCAGCAATGCATTAATGTCCCAATTTTGCCACATCCCCTCCAACATTCATTACTCTCCCCTTCTTTCATTTTAGCCAATCTGCTAGGTGTGAGGTGATACCTCAGAGTTGTTTTGATTTGCATTTCTCTGCTTATTAGAGATTTGGAACACTTTCTCATGTGCTTATTGATACTTTTGATTTCTTTACCTGAAAATTGCCTATTCATGTCTCTTGCCCATTTATCCATTGGGTAATGGCTTGATTTTTTATACAATTGCTTTAACTCCTTGTATATTTGAGTAATTAGACCCCTGTCAGAGTTTTTCATTATAAAGATTTTTTCCCAATTTGTTGTTTCCCTTCTGATTTTGACTACATTGTTTTTGTTTGTACAAAAGTTTTTTAGTTTAATATAATCAAAACCATTTAATTTACATTTTGTAATTTTCTCTAA